>NC_132921.1:25171873-25471873 GCF_047675955.1 Chlorocebus sabaeus
CACTTTTAGCCAAAAGGAATTTTCAAAAATATGTGTTCCATTCCCACAGCTTGCCAGTTGCCTCCACCGTAAGAAAATGCTGAATATGACATCATATCACTAATATGCCCTCTCAGTTGCCAAATATTTTGGTTGTTAGATTTTTTTTTTTTTTTTGAGAGGATGGTACTCATAAAATCAAGATCGCTCTGTCACAGGAAATGTATTTATAGGAACTGTTTTAAGGCGTTTATTAAAAACAAATCTGGTGATGTATATCTCTATTGATTCAAACACTGGAAAGAGGCAAATTGTACATACATTATAGTTAGAAGAAAATAGCCATTTGGAACACCAGCAGAAAGCTTTTGAAACTGTGGATGGCTACCAGTTGTCCATCTTAACTTCGTGAAACAGACAGCAAAGTCCAGTTGTGTGTGTCCCAAGGAAGGGGCCAATTCTATACCATTTTTTAAAATGCCCTCATGCATACATTGAGGAAGCAGATTTTTGTTTATTCTACAGTGTGTATTCTGCTGGCTCTAATTCTGCATTGAGCGGCTTTTGATTTGGTGCCAGACATGTTGTGGAGATTGTGTATACCATGCGTTGATTGTTCAAAATGCCTATCGAAGAGACCTTACATTTCTTGAGTTTCACTTATCGTTTGGAAGTTGAATATCTATGCGTTTTTGTGTGTATGTGCATGTCTAACCAATGTGTGTTTGAACCTGAATTGTTGGAGTTAAGTGTGGTCAGCTATTTGTTGCACAAGTTTTCCTCTGAAGAGAACACAGCACTGAATTCCTTCTTTTTTCCCAGTGACAAGTCAATTACTTGTTTAAATTCAGTTTGAACTCCCTGAACTGAGAGAGGCCAGAGGAAGCAGGTTTTCCCTGTGAATAAACAAAAGAAGAAAAATGGAAAATCATTCCAAAACACAGTGATTTTAGCTTGTGGGAAGAATATAATTAAACATTACAACAATTATGGTTTCTTCTTTTATGAACTGGCAACTATAGGGTTTGTAAAATCAGTTGTCCTCTAACTTTCTAGCAGAAATATAAATATTTTAGGACAAACAAAAGAAAATGTGATTTTTTTTTTTACTATGTTAAGTTATGAAGTGTTTCCATGTCTATATCCCACAAGAAATTTTTTCCTTGTTTCTGTGAACAACGGTACCTGTCCAGAAGTGTGGACTCTGAAACAAATACTTAACAAAAAATCATAACCCAAGAGCTATCAAATAATAAATTTTGGATATAAACCAGAATGTATTTTTAAAAATCAATTTCTCCTCAGGTGAGAGTTTAATGAACTTGACCAAATAATTTTTGTGACCTTTTTTCCTCTATGCATTAGAGGTTTGAATACAAATGAATCCCAATCTCAGCTTAAAAAAAAATTAAAGCACCACTTCTGAACTACGGAACAGATTTTTTTTTTGCAGAGAAAATCAGTAACTTATTTTGTGTTGGAAATACAAGCTTATATCAAAGTGTGCCAATGTGTCTGTCCTCATTCAGGCTGTGAGAAGTATTAGGCATTACCTGCTCTACATACAATAAGTGTAGTTCTAGCTCTAAATTTTGATTTTTATAATTTCTTACATGTTCATTGTATAAGAATTTTAATAAGTGATTATGTGGTCAAATTTCACATATCTAATAATATAGCATATCCACAAAGATAAAATTATGGCAAATAAAATTGAAAACAAAAGTGGCAAAATTTCCTCGTAATGGTAATTTAAGATCACATCATCAGCTCTCGCCAGCATGTGCATGTGTTAAACCGTATAGAGAAACCTATAATTATTGTAATTGCTCTTTTTGCTTTATACTAACAAGCTTCAAACCATGTTTCAAAGTAGTTGTTTTGAAATAGTTATTTGTCAAATCATCAAATCTCGGAAAGTAAATGGTAATGAGCTTTTTATGTTTATATTCTGACTGTTGGTCATATTATGCAGCTTTTCGAGTCCATAAAGTTCAGAGATGAAACTGGATGTTAATTATTTCTGGTATCAAGGCCAAAGAATAAAATAATGTTATGAGTCCTGCTTAAGGTGAAATATTAGGAATATTTGAATATCAGAATCTCTCATTTGGGAAATGTATTCGTAGAAGAAAGTTTTCCTATAGATAAGTGACAGTATCAGTCAGCAACCTAAATTTTTTAAAGCTAAAAATTGGAGTATGAAGAATTTAGCTTTTTCTCATTTATCACAGGAAGTGCTAACATAAAAATATTAATATTTAAATAGCACCACTAATAGCATTTTTCAGTACATTTTACATATGGCTTTTCCCCCCCCAAAACCTCATAGTTGGTTGGAGCAGCCACACATAGGACATAGGTAGCCACTGGGTTTTAAAGTTTCCAGTAGTGTGTCAACTATGCAAATTACATTTGACATTTTAAAAATATATTTCATATACTTACTATTTTCAGAACCATGATTATAATTGAAAGCAGACAGTATAAATGCTTTATTTTTTAAAACTGCTGTTTACTTGCTATTACACAGCAAAAATTTGCTTAGGCCACAGAGTAATTGAATTTTAAAATTCCCCACTGGTTCAATAAAATAAAACATATCAAAGAGAAAGCATGTAGGACAAACTTCTTTTTTGTGAGCTTATTTTTTTATATAGTTGGCACTTTACTCATTTAAAAAAAACAATGAAATTTTCATTTTTTTTCTTTTATGCTTCATTGCTTTAAAACAAAATTATGTTGATTTTGTTCTTTACGTTTAAGCTGAAAAAATTCACCAGACGATCTTGACATTGTGGCTACATCTTGTCTTCCTGCCTCTGATTAAATTTTCAGAATCCCTGCATGAGATTTACAGATACCAGTTTGAACATTTCTGTGAGGCTAATTTCTCAGGGAAAAAAATATGGATCAGTTACATCTTTGGTTAATTTTATTTAATTCCTAATTTCTGCTAGGTCTAAGCATTTTAAATATAGTGTTGGTAATGGATAAGCATCCTTCTGTCGCTAGGTGATGGCATTGTTTCAGGCAGAATTAGGAGGAAGGACATTGGGATAGGGGAAGGAGGGTTGGGGAGAAAAGTGGTCAGGAAAAAAGATCTAATAGCTGATGCAGTCTTTTAAATACCTTTCCAACTGATCTACAGGAAATTGTGCTGAAGAATCATTTGTTTCCTGTTCCACTATAAATGTGGTTTACATTACATCCCCTATTCGGCTTTTTTTGTTGTTGTTTTGTTTCTACTAAATTACAGTACCACGATGGAGGTTTGAGAATAAGTGATGTCTTCCTATATAACTTATCTTTTAATGGCTTCATCATAGTTGGACTTTAGACACTGTCATATTTCATTATGATGAATTTTGTTTGTGTGTGTTTCCAAGCCTACTTGAAACTTCTCTTACTGCTCTGCCACTAAGGAAAACAATGCTGCAGTCTAAGTTCTTTAGAATCACTATTGTAGGTCAAATACATGGTCTACATGCTGCCATCAGGGATCTATTAAATGAATCTCTCGTTTTCTCATTCAGAAAATTTAGAGATTTTAGATGTGGTTCTGGCAATTGTAAAAGTTGTTTGAATTCAGATTTACTTTTGCCTTAAGAAGATAATACAGTGGAGACATATATTTGCTGTGCACAGCTCACCTAAATGCATGCCTTGTACCTGTGAGAATTTCAGTATGCCGACACAAAAGATTACTGGGCCTTTTTTCCCCCTCCAATATTATCAGAGTTACAAAATAACTAATTTTTCACAGTCAATATAATTTAAAAGTAATTTTAGTTTTAAGGCTTTTCCAGTTTTTATATATTTAATTGCACTTTATTAGCCCTTAATACTTCAAACATAACTCTAAGATGACACAGGCTAAAGTTATATATGATAAACATTCTTGATTACTAAAAAAAGGGATATCTGTATATTCATAAAATATTTATAATCTATTTAGGAAATCCTCATAGTCCTAAAAAAAAAAAAGCAGTTTTTGTATACCATGAAAAAGAGATCAATAGTGACAAAAGTGGAAAAGATACTTGTATAAAATTGTCTCCTTTAATGTGAAGTGATCTACTGAAAGTTATACTTGGAATTTTCAGAAAATGTCCATAGTTGTAGGCTTTATAACATTTCAAATTCTATAATAAACTATTTGGCACATTATCATATCATTTTAGGTATATAGATACCATGGCATTTTATTAAGCAAAACAATTTTTTTTTCTTCTGAAGAACACTTCTTAAGGTGAAATTTATTGGTTTTGAGCTTGAAAGTGGTTTGAGAATTATACATGAACTGCACATAAACTTTGGGAGACTTTCCTTTTTGCAGTGCTGAAGATCCATGACTTGGTTCCAAACTACAACCTTATATTTGCAGATGTATTAATGGCACAGTACCACATTCTGATTAGAACTTAATAGGTCACATTTCTGATATTTCTGTCTCTAAATGCTGTGTTGCTCCTGTTTACCTAGTTTTCTTCCTATTCTTCCTAAGTTCTTAAATCTGCACATATTCATTGAGGTATTTAATCCAGCAAAAAAGAGACACTACGCCTCTAACATTCTGTTTAGGAGAGTATACTACTTTAAACTCTTCTCCCCACCTAAAAAAAAGGGGGCTAAAAAGTGGGTTTGAACACCTGAGAAGTCAGAGGTGGGAGCAATGTAGATGATGGTCTAATTTCAGGCTCAACCGAAAAAATGCAGGCTTTGGCTGGTATCCTCCAGGGACCTAGCTCTGTGCTTTCCTAGAGACCAAATTACACTCATCTTGAGAGAGGGCATGTTGAGGTAATTGGTAGGAGAGAGTGGGGAGAGTTGAATTCCAGCTGCTTCCATTGTAGCTGACCTGAAAATGAATAGGGGATGTTAACAGTGGAGGCTAACATTTGACTTGGCTTTTTCACCTCCACAAACCTAAGGGTGAGAATTATAGAGTACTGAATGACTGCACCAATAATGATCCTGTTTAAGTGGGAATTGCTATGTTGGGAAAAACTCTCACACCATTTTAAAAAGACGTGATGCATTTACCAACCACAGTACTATTACTGTAGCCCAATAAAGTTTATCCACAGTATGGAAACATTCTTTTTTTTTTTTTATTGTCAGCCATCTAGTGAGTGTGTATTGGATCTTCACCTCTTTGGTTACCATTTTAAAATGCTCCTACTGAAAGACATTTGGAAGGCACCAGAATCCCATCTCCAAGAAGGGAAGCAAGATACAAGTGCTCTGTACTCCCTTTCTCCTAGAATGTGTGGTCTTTTTTTTTTTTTTTAAAGGAGAATAAATACGGTATGACTCAATAGCTTTTCTAACGAATAAAACAAATTAAATTGATGTTACATGCATATTTAAACCCTATCCAGTTAAGTACTGACGTGATTAAAATAATCAAATGTATTACTTAAAAAATTAAAAAGGATAAATTCTGCACCCCATTATTTTATTGACTTTTAAATATAAATTGCAGAAATGTTTACATTCCTAGTGGCATTATTAAGCTAAACTGACGAATCAGAGGAAAAAGTTGATTGGCCAGCACATTATTATTTCTGCACCTGTTATTACAGAAGTGGAGGCTTAGCATTAAAGGAGCTGGATGGATGCTGTTTTCTTAGGCTTCCTTTGTGTGATGTGGGGGTTGGGATAAATGTGTAACAAGTGTACTTTCACTTTGTAGTGCCTTTTTGTGTGTTGATGTGATTAAAAGACTACAGTAGCTTTGAAATTAATATGCAAATAATAGGGGATGTTAGGGCTTCCCTCTACCTGCTGCACTAAACTTCCCAAAGCCAAATGGGGTGGGGATTGGTGTCAACTTTTTTCATATAAGTTTTTTAGTTGCAAACATTGCCAACTTTTAATCTCTACTCTGAATTTGTAAGGGAGGGGGAGGGAAATGTCAAACTCATTGACGTAGGATTGAAGATCTGAGATGAAAATACTTTCAATTTTTTATTTTCTACTTATATATCAGGATGTTAGGAGACCTTGAAAACATTTTGGAAAAGTTGTGTAACATTACCAAGGCTTTGGTGTAAGATTATACTTTTCTTCTGGTTGAGTTCTTCCTTGTATTAATCATGCAATATCATTTCTCAAATACTTGATCCCGGTTCTCCCCTGGAGCATAGGTGACAATAATTGTTTGTTATTATAATTCTAGAATTTCTTGGGTGTTCATTGTCCGTAATTCATTTCACACAGAGAAATCTAAACTTTCTTCAGCCAGTAGAATAAATAATGCATTCTCTGTCCTTTCCTTTTCTTTTTAAATTTTGAGTTCTTTAGGTATATCATTGTAGTCTTTGAAACATAAGGACATTAGATTTGGATTGAAGGGGGAGGGAGAGGAACTTTTATTTCATGCCATCTAATGCCTAGTTTGAATTTGCAAAGAAATGAATACAATGCCATTATTTTCTGTGAGATACTACTTAACACTGTTTTCCTATCAGTTTAGACTTTGTCCTGTGTAATAATTTAAATTCCTAGATTTTAATAACACTTAATATGTAGCATGGATCCCACTTAATCTCCCCCCGGCTTCACAGCAAAACGTTTACATAAATGAACTCTCAATTTCGATATTAACTATTTAACTCACTCGTTCCTGAGTTAATACTACTTCCATAATTAAACATGTTCCACAGTTGCCATAGGAGTGTATCTTAAAAATGATGTTCTTCTCCGTTCTTTTGAGCCATCTTTTGGCTAGGTCAGTAAAGAAATGGGAACCTGATTTTATTTTAAAACAAATAAGTTATTACTCTACTATTGTATTAGACATTCAGCTTCAGAGGGAGTAAAAGATAAAATTCCATCACATTTCCATTTTGTTACGTTTGCAGCAGAAACTTGTATGCTCAAATTGGTTATTTTCAACTCATGACAGCTGTGATATTTAAAATGATCACAGCTGTTGTGACTTAAAATTGATTTTTCTATTAACACCTGAGAAAAAGACCTGTGCCGTATTAAAAACTTAAATAAGGTAACTGTAAAATTAGATGTGTTGATGTGAATCTGGTAATCCTACTTCCCAGAGGTTGCAAAGTGCAGCACACCTCTTGCATGCTTCCAGGGAATGAGCTAAAACTGCTAGAAATAGATGCATGATTGTTAAACGCGTTTACATTTTAAAGGATTCCTGTAATAGCAGATCCTCTTGGCCCAACTTCGCAGTGTCACTTTTGCTGATAAAATCATTTAGGATTCAGTTTCCTTAATTAACCCCAAGAAAGATGACTTACATGAATTGTTATGATATCCTAACCTCTAGACCAGAGAAGTTGCTTTACCTTTCAGATATGACATTGAAAAATGCAAAACCGTACTGAATTGTTTCTTATGAAGGAAGTTTTGGTTTTATAGTCCTTTTCCTCCATTGTCTTTAGATGATGAAAAAGGAAAAACAGATGAAAAAGGACAAATAGATCATGGCTAAGTAGTTTTAGGCTAGCACTTGTTTTTGGAATCTTTAATACATTTTTAATTTTCACGTTGAAGATCTATTGAACCTGTTTTAAAGTTAGATGGTGATTCCTGGGTTCAGTTGGTCTATTTAGATGTTTACCTTCTCAGTATAATCCGTATTAGAATCTCGCATCTGTCAGTAGATTACCTGTATTTAACAAACTAACCAATTTAAGAAAACATAAACACATTTATACATTAAGATATTTTCCTGTTTTGAGTTAGATGATGTAGTATATAAAACATATAGCTGGCCTGATGTGGAATTATTTATAGATAACAGTGTCTTCACAGATGCATTGCCAATAGGGAGCTATGTAGATTAAACTCTTTGGCTGGTCCTAGGCTTTTTACCTGTGTAACTCAATCAGAACTGAAAGCATGACAGGTTTTATGATGATGAATATATGGCTGGATTGGAGAAAGTATGGTTGGGTGGGTAGATAGATGGTTAGATTTCGTAACTAGACAGTAATAGATAATGCCAATTATTTATTACTCAAACTTGTTTATTCATTGAAAATTTTTATAGAGTATTACTTTGATTATGCATGTAGTTCAGAGCTATTAGTTGAAAATGATAAAATATTTGCTATCACATAATCAAGACTGCTATAGAGTTGGTTCTAAAAGTTCCAGAGTGAACATAGATTACCTGTTTCAAAGTTAGAGACTAAGACTGTGGAGCGCCATAAGATCACAAAGTCAGACTATCACATACTAAGTGATCATGGGTGTCAGTGGCTATTTCCTTGTTTAGTCGAAAGAAGGTACCACTAGAGATGGACGTTGTTTATATGAAGATTTAAGAAAATCAAAGTGGATATTTGTTGCTGACAGACTAAGATTACAAACATATATTTTTAGAACAGGGGTGTTCCCCAGGGGACATATGGCAATATCTGTAAACAATTTTGATTGTCACAACTGTAGGGGTCAGGCAGGGGCTTGCTACTGGCATCTAGGGCTGGAGGCCAGGGATGCTGCTAAACATCTTAACAGTGCGCAAGACAGACCCTCAGAAGTGCTGAGGTTGGGAAGTCCTGCTTGCAAAGTAATATATCTGGACCTTAAGAATTAAATAATGTCACAATAAGTTCCATAATTAAATCTTGGCATTGGGAGGCATTTATAGCGGTTAACTTTTTTTGTTGTTTTCTTTCCCTATTTCCCTTTTCCTTTTCCTTTTCTTTTCTTTCCTTTTTTCTTTTGTTTCTAAAACATTCTTTTTATTTTTATTTATTTTATTTTTTTATTTTTTTGACATAGCACACTATAGCATTGCCCAGGTATTTCTACCTTTTACCATGAAAACGTGAGATTTTATAGTGTACTAAATATTGTACATTATTTGTGAACCAACTGGAATGGCTTCAGAGCAGCTGTTAGAATATGTTGAGTCAGTAATGCACATGTCTGCATACCCTAAACATATATTTATGTCTTACCTTTTAAAATGTTTAGAACCCTCTATCAGTGTAACTATTGGTTTGTCTTGAATCATCCTAAATGAAGAAGTGTATTACCATTTTTACCCTACAGGACATAAAGTAGAAAAAAGAAATTAGCATAAAGAAACTAATTAATAATTATGTTTTAAGTTTTTTGGCGTTATGGACATTGTTTACATCATCATTAACAGCATAACATCATATCGTCTGTTATCAAGAAAACATTAAAATTTAAAGCCAACATTGAAGACATTCTCTTCAGCTTTCCCAGTAATGCAACTCCTTTACCTCCTCACAACTGGGCACCTCTCTCATTGCCACCACTGTACTTCCCCTCAAAGTGGATAATTCTTGGCCATGATACAGAAGTGATTTTGAAACCTCAGTTTCCTTCCCTAGCACCCTGTGGAGGAAGGTGGCAGGATCTGGTGACTGAGTCTTACACCCGCCAACTTCTAGACCTCACTCCTTACATGCCACATTTTGGAGCTAGTTGCCAAGCCTCACAGTAACTTGTGCCACTCTTCAGTTTCCTGTCCATGATATACAAAGTTCTCCAAGGTTTATTGAGAGTAGAGATGGAGGCTGGGCAAAGGAATGGCGGCTCTGATTTGCAGTATATCTTTGGTGTACAGATATGCTTTCATTTATTGCTTGGCCCATTAGCTAATGGAATTTCAGTTCCTTCCCACAGGCATTCTCATACCCTGCACTTCACTCTTCCTGTTTCCCTGTCCAGCTTGGTACAACACATTCTAGTAAAATCAGACTGATGTGTTTAGGTTTACTTTGTACATCACATCTCTAACTATCTTATAAGTTTGCCCTAAACTGGCATTTATTTTGAACTGCCTTCCACCTTTTATTGTACAGCATTGTCTGTACTCAAAGTGAGCAACTGAAAAGAAAATTTTTACATTTTTTTGTGTGCCAGACAAGTAATAAAGATTACTATTTTTTATGATAATTTTTTTTGATTTGAGTATTTCTGTTTCTGGAAGATGGTAATTTTTTCAAATCATGAAATTACTGTAAGTGAAACTATTTGAGGGAGTATTGACCTATTTTTGATTAATCATTGATTATCTGTGTTGCATTCTCAGTATTTCTCTTATAGTCCATATGTCCCTCTGAATAATTTTAGAACAATAACTTGCTTACACAGTGTTTTTAGAATATGCTTCAGGAAGCTTGCCTGTGTGGTATTTAACTCAGACATTTATGGAGTATAAAACCAATCTTACTGTGACTTTTAATTATTAGGAAAGTGGCTTACAGTTAAAATAAAGCTTACAGAAAATATTGTAGCAATAATTAATATCCAGTAAAATCAACCCAGTTCTAATTTGATTGTTATTACACCCCAGTAGGATAGGTAATGCTGGAGTCATCATCCCATTTCACAGGCAAAGCCTGGCCTGTCCAGTGAGGTAGCCACTGGCCCCATGTTGCTATTAACATTTAAACGAAGGCCAGGCACAGTGGCTTATGCCTGTAATCCCAGCACTTTGGGAGGCTGAAGCGGGAGGATCGCCTGAGCCCAGGAGTTCAAGATCAGCATGATCAACATTGGGATACCCTGTCTCTACAAAAAGTTAAAAAAAAAAAAAAAAAATCAGCCTGGCATGGTAGCACACATCTGTAGTCCCAGCTACTTAGGAGACTGAGGCAGGAGGATCATTGAGCCCAGGAGGCTGAGGCTGCAGCGAGCCATGGTCATGCCACTGTGCTCCAGCCTGGGCAGCAGAGCAAGACCCTGTCTCTAAAATTAAAAAAAAAAAAATAAATAAATAAATAAATAAATAATGTCAGTCAATGAGAATTAAATAAAACTTTTAAAATATCACTTTCTTGGTTGCACTAGCCAAGTTTCAGTTACTCAGTTTTCATATGTGATCAGTGGCTACTGTATTAGCACAGATATAGAATATTTGTGTCATTGTAGAAAGTTCCATGGGGAGGTGCTGGCCTGGGAAATGGAAGCATTGAGGGATTAAATAACTTGCTCAAGATCATGTAGGTCGTGACAGAATAGAGTCATTGCTGCTATATATTCCAATAGGATATATTTACATTTTTCTTAGCTTTATTGTCAAATATCTGATGTAAGAATTGACATTTCAGTGCTACCTCGTAGCAGTTTACTGAATGCTTATCTCAACTGAATTTAAATTTGGAGCTCGAGTTACACAGACTTTTCAAAGGATATATAACCCTTTGCCTGTCTGCACACAGTGGGGACCTTGAATCTCCAGCCATTGAGACCCTGCAGAAGCAGAAGGGACCATGTCTTAATGCATCTTTGTAGACCTTTTGGCATATCACTGACAACCATGAAATGTTTATGCAGCCAAATGAATGTATGACATCCACCATATGGGCATAAGTCCATATGTACAGTTAGACAAGACCTTTAGGTAGAATGCTCCTGAGAGAGCTGGCCTCTGCCAAAGTTTATGGAGCTCATGCCTCTGCTCTTGCTGTTTTAGCAAAAAGTAGTATTTTTATCAAAAGTTAAATTGGGTTCAATATTCACCATTTGGGTAATGGGTACATTAGAAGCCCAGTCCCCAGTAGCATGCAGTATACCATGTAACAACAAGCACGTGTACCCCTTGAATCTAAAATTTTTAAAAAATATGTATTTACTCACATAATCTGAGTATTTCTTCGTAGTAAATGAAAGCGTCTGTCCATCTTGTCCTTAGCAGTCGTTTAGTCCCTAACCTGACTTTGTGTTGTTATAAAAGTGTGTCACATCTTCCTAACAAGCCCCCTTTATCCTCCCCTCAAAGATTAGCACAACAATATGCATTTAGGGGTGCTCAGATAATATTTGTGGAATGAGCCAGTAAGTATTGAATGTTTTTTTAATGTTACATTTCTCAAGGTTACTCCTGTCTAAAATAGTTTTGTGGGACATTATTCGTAGTTTACTTAAGTAAGTATATACCTACATACATAGTATCTTTCCATTCCCTGCATCACCAGGTTGGACAAATGTGCCCAGTTAGCGTTGATGGTGCTGAAGACCATGTTCATTCATACATGCACTCAAAATCATATTAATTAATTTTCAGTGATAACCGTAGGTGGCAATAGATGAATGGGCAAGCCCTAGGCTGTTATTAAGCACTGGGAATGAGATTATTGGTGCCTTGTACCTGTGCTACTTTAACAGGTAAGACAATTCCAGAGCTTTCCCCATCATCCTCTCATTGCTACAGTCTAGACATTGGGAGCACTGGAAGCCTATGGTGACACAGACTGGCAGATGCCTTGGGCTTCTAATGGTATATGTAAGCCATCATTTTATTGGTAATAATTATGGTGTTGAGAAGCATTTGTGTGCTGTGCACTCTTTCAGCTTGTGCCACGTTTAGTTCCTGTTATGCAAATACCACTTTAAACTTAGAAATTCCAATTTGCATTAATATTTTAGTTTCATAGAGCTAACTATTGCATTTCACAAACAAGTGCATTTTAATGAGTACTGGCAGAATGATTTCAAAATGTTATTTATTAAATACTATTGTAGAAAATGCAGTTGTTGGTTGCTAAATATTATTAAGACGAAATATAATGTGTGTTGAGGCCACAGGGTGCATCTCAAGAGTATTTGACCCTTATGACTTTCAGTGATATAACAGCCAGTGCTCTTCATTCAGGCTTGGAGGACAGAGGTAATTAATGTAAAATAGAAACCAGCGTACCATTGACATTTGGGTTTACTTTTAAAATTTAAACATATTTTTACTGTTTGGCTTTTGTCATAAGACCATAGGTCATTTACCTCTGAGTTAAGGCAAAGGACTTTACCAGTCATAAACACCCAAGTTGTAAAGCAGTGTTTTCTTATATCTTACGTTTTGATGTTAAATCCTGAAATGGAGTTTGTTGCTGCTTTATAATTTTTTTCCTCTTCCTAAAAGCTTTTTTTATCAGAATTGTGGATAAAAAAATTTTGATGTACAATGTGTGGGAAAATAAAAATTTTGCAACTGGATTTTCAGAAATGAACTATTTTAACACATGGACTTTTAATGCTGCTGTCATGGTTGTCATAGCTTGTGGTTCCTAATTATAATGAGCTTTTTTGGTGGTGTTATTGCAGTTGTTTTATTTCCCCTGCCCCCCACCCAGTCTTCAACTCACTTTTCCCAGAAGGAGAGTTCCAAGCCTTTGAAAATTCTCATGATTTTGCAAATCCACTCTATTTTTGTCTAGAATACAGGAAAGTTAAAACTGTGGCTGGTATGATGCCATGTTTTGAATCCAATTTTAAAGCAACCCTTTGCAACCCAGGGAGTAAAGCTGACATCTTTGTATCTGTAATGAAGATAATTATACCTGCAAGGTGACATCACTAGCAAAGTAACAAATACCCTTGAAAACGGAGTTCCTGGTCTTCTCTGAATTCTGTAGACCACATTTGGCATTTAACACTAGACACCTCTTTCATGGCTGTCGTTTGAGAAGTTGCTTTCAGATGAATTTACTAAAGCTGACTGACACAGGGTTGAATTAATTCTTTTCTTTATTACTCAAAGTGATACAGACCTTTCTTAGACTAATGTAGCTTAATTAGTGGTCAATTAAAACTGAACATTGCTGAATTGAAGTTCTTTGATCAAACTCCCTGGCATGGGCTCGCTTTCTTTAACTAGCCACCATCTTGAATTCATTTGGAATCAGTAGTATAAACAAGTTTAAAACTGGTTCTTTTATAAGAAAGTCAGCAGGCTTGTATAGCTGTGGTTTCTTTTTTTACTTCTGTAGGCGGCAATTCAAAGGCATGCTAAATGAAAACAGTACTACACCCTGAAAAAATTACATTTTTAAAAGTAACACTAAGCAGTCAGAAAACAGTCAACACCCTTACCTGTTTATTCTAGATACATTTATCTTCTGTGTAGAACAAATAATTAATAATTCACTTCCCAATTTCAGTGGTTGGTTGATTTTGTTGTTACATGGAAAGTGAAAAGAAAACTCCTCACCCTCCGTTGCAAAATTTATAGTGATAACAAAAAGTGAAGCAAACAAAATCCAACCTGGTTGTTGGGAGTAGAGTCAGAAGGGGCACCATAAATGAAGATGTGCCCAGTTGTCCTAAATTCATTCTTTGTCACTCTTGGGAAAATAGTTTACCTCTGTGTCTTTGGAGTGGGAGTGACACACTACTTCATTTACTTGTTGACTTCCTCCTTTATTTTCAAGGGTGTGATCCCATCAATATGGAAACTGATAATAGCATATATTTCATATGAATCACTTGGTTAGAAATACACATTGCTTTTGTTAGAATTTGAGTGAAGTTACAAAAAAAGAGAATTGGGGGAGCTGAAAACTGGGGCAGAGGAAGTCGTAAGCATTGGTAATAAGATCACCCACCTCAATTTATCCAGTTACATGTCTTAATATTTAAAGTGTATATACCATTCTTGTCTAAACATAAATTGATACCATTCCATAATCCTAGTTTGTGAAAGCTTAACAACCCAAAACATACATCATAGCTGGCATTCAGTTAGTGCTATGCATTCTGGAGTATTAATTAAAACTGGTACTTTTGTACTGGAAATAAAAGTAATAGATTAGGTTTAAATAGATAATTTGCTTAGTTCATAGTGATTTCTTCTGATTTTGGAAATTTTCACAGAGAAAGAGTTAAAGGAAATTTGGAAGTGACCGTGTACAGTGTTCCCCCTGTAAATGACAGAATTTTTGTGGTTTTCATTACTTAGATCAAAAAATTATGGTTATAATCAATAATTAAAATTAAAAATTTTACCAGTTGGCAGAAAGAGAAATTGTTTATAGTCAATGTGCCTTTCAGCATTCTCTCTTGCCTTCTCCCTAAAGGGCTGATTAGGATGTAATAATTGGGGATGATAGCGGGAGGAAGACGACAATTCCATTTAATTAAAGATAATTTATTTTACTTTAAATTGGTGATGTCTCACATGAATAAGAGTAGATTTAGCAGATAGATTTATTAATGGGTACTGACATCTCAGTTGACAGAAAAAGCAAACATTTTCTTTCCTCATTGTTTTTATTGTGTCCCGGCACCTGAAACTGCTGTCACCCTGCTTCCTTTGCTGCTTGACAGAGCTGTAGACTTTTCCACCAAATATGCAATTACTGGTTTATCATTGAAACAAAGTTGATCCTCTTCTGAGTTAAAAACTACGCCAGGAGCTTGAAAGGCTGTTGAGGCTTTCAGAGCTAACACTATAAATGTTCTCTTCTTAAATCACATTTTCTTGACTGATCCTTCCCATATCTAGTTCATGAGTAGATTGAACGTTTTGAATAAGGACCAAAGATTTCCTTTGGTCTTGGGTGAGGTGCTTGCATGAATATTCCTTTAATACCTTGAATGTCTTGGATAATGAAGTGTGCCCCCAAAAACTACCATTTGCATTACTTTGGTTCATTCCTGACAAGGAATTCTGCCCTTGTGTGATACGTTCATTGTTGTGTCATGCAATTGTAAATGGATCTTGGAAGTTGGGACAATTTTTTTTTAATTAGGAAGTAGATTCAAGAAATGCATGATATTGTTTTCATATAATCTCCTCAGTCTATAGTGGTTGTAAAGGTGTGCTATTTAGCATACCTTTAGCAAAATTATATTTATAATTCTACATATCTTAAGGCACTTTTTAAATGCTTCTGACAAACTGCATTCTGTTTTCCAATTTCTATTTGATCTCTGTTACATTAGGTTTATTCATCTTACTCTCCCATCAAATTCCTATATTCTTGTTTATGTTTTCTGGTGTTCAGTCGTTTCTATATGCTTGCCTAGTATGTTTCTTTCACACTGTGTCCTTCACTGAATGAAATGCAGACCACCTTGGGAACTTCTTTCCTTCTCGGCTTCTTTTCCTACTCACAACTTCCACCATTCACACTGACCCTTTTTTACTTATATTTATTGCTCCTGCTGCTTTGTTGCTGTAATTTTCACATATATTTCCTTTATGCTAATATCCTTTCCTTGACTCTTTGGATTTCAGTGGTTTGTCTTTCCAGCTTTATTTAGAAAATTAGGTCATATAACTAATGTTTACACAAGAGAAAGGAAAATGAGATTGTTTCTTTCTTTTTTGGAGGTGGAGAGGTGAGAAGGTTGTGGTAGAGTTTTTCTTTTATTTTAAACCAGATGGATTTTTTTGTCCTGGTTTGCAATTTCACTATTTCAAATTGATTTTAAATCAGTGATGGTGTTTTCAAGGATTAATTTTTATTAAATCTTGATTTTCATGTTCTGTTAACCTTTTCCTTCCCCTCAGCCAAAGGGTCTTGTTCCTTTTTTATGTCCATTTCATTTGTTTGTTTTAATAACCCGATCTCTCCAGTCATTATTTTATCCTCAAATCCTGCCACTTTTATCCATCTCTTTTTTTATTGCATTTTTGTCTTTACTTCACCTTTTATCTTTTCTACTTCTGTAATTATTGCAGAATCCATGATACCTTCCCCAAAATTGTAACAAAGAATGCTGGAAAAGGAGAAATTGGGAAAGAGAAAATCTGCAAGTAATGTTCTTTGCTGAGCCCTAGGGAAGTCTGCTTGGATTTTTATATTCGACTGATTTCCCCCCCAGAGTTGCGCAGTCATGATTCTATGTAGTAGGGACACGAAGGCAAGGGTTCAAATAGACTAACACTGATCCTTAATTGGAGGTGTTAATCCTACATATAAACTTTCAGGAGGGGAAGCGATCCTGCATTTTACATCAGGTAAACTCAGTTGCACCCGTTGCCAGTAGCTGGGTCAGGGGTGTGTGTGTGTGTATGTGTGTGTGTGTGTGTACACTCGGAGCCAGGTTGGAAGTGGGAAGAGAAGGGGGTGATCTGTGGCCAGCCACCATTGCATTCAGTGAGTCTCAGGTAGCTCCTCATGGCCTGGAAAGGAATAGACAAGGCACTTGAATCAGAATAAATACCT
This sequence comes from Chlorocebus sabaeus, assembly GCF_047675955.1. NCBI lineage: Eukaryota > Metazoa > Chordata > Mammalia > Primates > Cercopithecidae > Chlorocebus > Chlorocebus sabaeus. The sequence goes on from NC_132921.1 coordinate 25,188,760, forward strand.
AGCCTGTAACTCAGTAGTACTAGTTCTTTCCTCTCCCACTTTCAAGCTACTTTCTTTCTTTTCTGTCTGTTTTCATTATTTCTATAGCAAGTTTACTTACACAGAAATCTGGATGGGATGCTTTTGACAACTGAGGTCTCTTTAGTAGCTCTTCTCTACTTGGAAAATGTCAGATACTTTGAGAAATAAATGCATTGCCCCAAACCGAAAATACTACCACTTTTATTCTGTAAAATAAAGGCATTCAAGGAAGGAGGCCTCCTGTATTCCCAGGAGGTCACAGGAATTGGGAGTGGCAAGAAGGAAGCTGCTAAACAGACTCCAGATGCAGCTCTATCCAGGGGATGCCTCATGCCTGGTCATTTGGGTGGCTGGGCTTGTCCCACCTCCCCTACTTCGTGTCCTCCTCCCGGTCTGATCCTAGGCCCTCCCACCCCTAGGCCAGCCACAGGCCTCGCAGCAGACATCTGCGGGTCTGAGTTTCATATATCCAGCATGAAGTTCCCTCTCTCCCTCCCATTATGAATTCTGGGCTGTGGTCCTGCTTGCTCCTTGTGTGTCAGATTGAAGTTCTGATGCTGTCAGCCATGTCTGACCAATCAGCAAACAACACCACAGGATGAAATTTAAACAATGCAGATGCTCAGATACAGGGCTATGTTGCCTGGACCACGAAGGGAAAGCAGAGGTAAGGTCAGAGTCTCCCCAAAGTGGTCTATCCCGAGCCTGCCTGACTTGACACCTCTTGGGCTGCACTGTGCTGCTTTGACTTGTATGTTACCCATTTGCTTTGCACTACTTCTGTCTTCCCTGGCATTCACCAGGACTTTCATTTTAATTCGCTCTGCCCGGGTTACTTTACCACCTTCATCTGTTCACGTCCTTTTCTCTTGGATTGGTGCTGACTGTCATTAGGAATGTTCCTGGATTGCCTCGAGGCCGAGGGTCCTTGGCAAGTGCCACCTTGTTCAGGTCTTTTGTGGGCAGACTTTTAGGAATAGAGGACTGCTGAGGATCAGGGCAAATGGATGGAGTTAATAGGCCATATTAATTTTCCCTCTGCAGGACAGTGGAATTTATCATTCGGTTACAATCACAGTTTTGTTTCTTATCATTGTGAGGTATAGAATTGTAAATTGAGCTTAAATCATCTTTTTTTCTCAGAAACGATTTACTTAGAAAATATATAAATAGATGCAACCTAAATGAGGATGAATCAGCTCATCTTCCAAGAGTTTTGGGGAGAAAAAAGGGAATTGATATCTGTCCCCCACCCCAACCCCCTCCCCCGTTTTTTGTTTTGTTTTTTTTTAAGTTTTTGGTGTTAGCTCACTAGATTACTGTTTGCAAAAGAAGAATCTCATCATCATCCTCTTCTGTTTTAAGTGTTTAGTTGGCCCTTTTATAATTTAAAGTGTTTACATGGTTCTGTGCTCCCTAGGCCCATCTGGAAAATATTTAAACTTCATAAGATCTATAAGACTAAAATATCACATATAATGGGATAGGGAGAAGGAAGAAAAATTAGAGCCATTGCGTGTGTTTAGAATAAGTTAGTTGTTTGTTCAGAAGCGGCTGCTGGAGGAATTGGAACAAATAGCTGTGTGCAGTGAACGGTTGGGTCCAGAGCTGTACATTTCACCACAGAATGAGCCTTGGTTTGTGAAACTGACATTCTGTTGTGACTTCTAAATCCAAACAAATCTCTGCAAATTTCTGCCCGATCGAGTTAATAAGAAAATATATACATGCAGAGGCGAGAGCCGTATGCTACTTGTACTTCTGTCAGTGTTGGTGGAAATAAGAGACGGATTTTACCTACTGTATTACATTCAACCAGCAATTGGCAGAACCCCCAGCTCAGCGGGTTTTCTTGACTTTTTTTTTCTGCTGTGAGAACAATGGGATGCAAAAAGAGCTTCAGAAAAGGAGAGAAGCAGATATGGGATTGGGGTCACTTTTCTTCTAATTGCCTTGTAATTGGGGAGTGGTTTCCACTTTCCCGCTATCTCACTGGTGGGAGGGGAAGAAGACAGATGTGGCTTAGCGGTAACGAGCTTTCTCCAGGCCGGATGTGCTAAGGGACCGGGCGGGGCGGGGGGGGCCTTCCCTGCTCCGGGCCTGTGATCTGCTTCACACCTGTGCTCGTTTTCCCCCATGATCAATGACCTTGTATTAACCCAGAGTCACTTTTTCCCTTCGCCTGTTCTCTGGGACGAGCTCTTGGCTAGTGGACCCTCCTTTCTCTCTGATATACAGGTGGTTACTGGAGCCACGTACACTTGTTTTTCATGGTGCACTGTGCACTTAGCAGCCCGACAAGACCTGCAATTTCATCCCTCTCAAGGGGCCAAGCAGGGGATTGGAAGGTGGGAGGGAGGAGGGTGCCGTGAGAGTGGTTGCTGTTTGCATGTGCTTTTCTATTTTGTGGCTCATATGGTATCAATTACCATTTGATGGCAACGCCAGGCCTGAGGCCCTTCGCATGTTTGTCCTGTGAGAAAGATCTAGAAGAACCGACATATGGTTTTGATTGCAACAATTGCAGGTTGATAGAATGAACGCAGGGGTGAGGTGGGTGGGTTTTCCTTCCGGCCCTTTCCACTCTGGGTTGCTAATGTGCTTCGCTTGTGGAACTGGTCTTTTCATCATCCAGTCCCTCCCCACTCACCCCTCCCCCACCCCCCAACTCCCTGCCACTTTGCATTCCCTGCCCCTGCCTTCCAAATGACCGCCAGGAACATGTGGCCCACATTAAGGACCTTCAATTAAAACAAACAAAAAATTGTCCACTCTTCTGTTCAATCCCAGAGCAGGTCAGTCCATCAAGATGGTCAGAAGTATACTATAGTTAAGAAACAAATGGTTGGCACAGGGGGCAGATTCCCACCAGAAGCTTGGGACATGTTTTAAAATAGCTATTAGTTCAGATTGTTAAACGTTGAAATGATGCTGAAAAATAACAGCAATAGAAATTAATGTGGGGTGTGTGTGTGTGTGTCTCTCTGTGTGTGCGTATTTCATTGAAGACACCTCTTGGAATCTGTGCATCTCTGAATAGGGACAGGAAGATGATGATGGTTAGGAGTTCTTTGAGGTTCCATCTTTCTGTACATCCCAGGCCATAAGACGATGGAAAAGCAAGTGAGGCATGTGTGTCTCTATGAGCATTTCCCTTCAGAAGGAAGATGTTGGAGACTCATCTCCCATACACAGTGACTTCTCTCTTACTAAATTTGTGATGGTAGGGGGTACTCCTCGTTACTGTGGCTCAGCAGGGATTGCATCTGTGAATATGCCAAGGCAGGGTCTACTGTTGGGGAATGGAGAGAGGCAAAGAGGAGAAAAGAACATTGTAGACACTTTGAATGTTACCCAGCAACATTTTTTTTGTTTGTTTCAAAGTAACATCTTTCTATAATGCTTTCAAATTTACCTTTCTCATAATCTGTTCTAAGATGGGTAGCCCGTGAGGTTTTGAGTTTTTTCACTTCGGCTATTGCATTTCAAAGTATTACTCACAATTAGGAATTTCTACAGTTTGAAACAATAATGTGGTATCTCATGAGTAAATGCTGCCATCAACGCCTTCCTTCTTTTAAACTGAAAACCAGCAAACCAGAACCAAAAAAAAAAAAAGCAGAAACATGCCCCCCAAAAGCTTTTTTTTTTTTTTTTTTTTGAGATGGAGTCTCACTCTGTTGCCCAGGCTGGAGTGCAATGGCGTGATCTTGGCTCACTGCAGCCTCCACCTCCCAGGTTCAAGAGAGTCTCCTGTCTCAGCCTCCCGCGTAGCTGGGATTACAGGTGTACACCACCACACCCGGCTAATTTTTTGTATTTTTGGTAGAGACGAGGTTTTACCATGTTGACCAGGCTGGTTTCGAACTCCTGACCTCAAGTGATCCGCCCACCTCGGCCTCCCAAAGTGCTAGGATTACAGGTGTGAGCCACTGCACCTGGCCAAGAAAAGTTTTTAAATGTGAGATGAATTATTACTTCTGACAGGCAGCTATTGAAACCTAATCACACTGTTTGACATGCTTCTTCGTATTTATTTTTATATTAGAGCTGATCTTTATCAAAAGGTAGTGAAAACTAAAAACTTAAATTATTGACCTAAATTGTAGGGAAATGTCTATCTGATCGACTCTAGAGAGAAAACCGACCATATCTTTACAATGGTTACTGAATGTGTATCTTCATAAGGCTAGATTGTTTTATCTTTGTTCAAGCTTTCCCCTTATGATGTAGAGATTGATGTATTAAATCATTTTTTAAAGACTTTTGATGACAACTATATTTTGCTATTTCACAATCTTTATACAATGAGGTGTTTTCAGAGATATGTTTGAATTCAGAGCAACTGGCAATTAATTGATTTGCTGTAGTCACATGTTTTAATGGTAGCTATTTGGTTATTTGCCTGATATTTAATGCACACATATATAACCTTAAATCATCATTCAGTGTGATAGCTTAAGATAACATTTCTGTTTCCTGCTCATGCCACTGTTAACTGTGTTTGAAGAGTAATGTACTGAGAAGTTTAATTTGCTGGGGTTTTTTCCTAAAAACATTGCTTTCCTGAAATATATAGTATAGGGGGCTCATAGCAAAAACACCATAGTATATGGGTTGTGAGCCTGTCTTCGAACATGGTGGGTCACTTAACAGCAGCTGTGCTGGAGAGATATTTGATTTGAGAAGACTTTTCTGAATCTTCTCAACCCTAACACCATTCTCGTTTTGAAATGGGAAAATGGAAAAGAGTTTTAGGGAATAGAGATATCTCAGCCTTGAAAGGAAGCCTAGGTAGAAATCTTTCAGTTCTCACTCAGATTAACCAGCATTCCTAATCTGGCTCGCCTCACAGAGGACAAAGAGTCTGCTGGGAAATGTGGGTTTATATTTGTAGAGACACACTACAGAGGCATGAGATAGTATTAGATACTGGCTAGATGCTTCGTGCCCAATATTAATTTGGTTTGCAGATTGAAATTTAGGAAAGCTTGCAGAGGAGCCAATCTTTTTTATATGCAGCACTTAAAAAAAAAAAAAAAAAGTGTCCACTACTATTAAAATCCAGTCTTCTAAAATATTACTACATTCAATATAACTTACAAATGATCAAATTTAGGTAGACATCAATAATGTTAAAAGATAAAAGCCCTCCTACATGCAATATACAGCGTCTTAAACCTTATTTCTTTAAAAAAGGATACCGCTTTTGCCAAAAATCTCAATGTAGGGATACTCAAACTAACTGTCCTTGGAAGTCCTAAAAATTGCTAGTGTTCTCTTCTTTTTTTGTTTGTTTGTTTTTGTTTTTTGTTTGTAGTTATTTGCAAGTGGAGAAATATTTATAAAATTATATTATAATTTGTAATGTGCACAAACAACTATCAGACCACACTTGAATCAGAGAGTTACATTTGTAAATTGAGGAAAGAGTATGCCAGCACAATGCCTAATGGAATGAAAAATTGTGCTTATTTTCATAGGACTCTCCTGGAGAGGAGCTAACTACTTTCCTCTCTCTTAATACCCAGACCCCCTCCCTTGGCCCTGACAGCATGTTACAGAATGCATTCACTTAGTGTTTGAAGAGCTCACCACCTCCCTTTAAGATCTATTCTTGCTATTCATACATTGCAAATATGTACTTTTATATCCACAAGGAAGACATTACTAACTTCAAGAAGGGCAGTGTCAGTGAGGAGCAGGAAAATACAGTACGATACAAGCCTGCCAATGAAAGAATTATACTCAGACTTTATGTGCTCTAACTGTTAAACAAAATTTGAACCTTTGAGGAAAAAATATTGGGGATTCTGATGAGCTGGCTAGCTTGCTTGCTTGCCTGCCTTTTTTTTTTTTTTTTTTTTTTTTTTTTTTCCCTATTTGGAAATCATGGCTTCCCGATCCTAAGGGATTAAAAAAAAAAAAAAATCCTCAAAGAAAAGACTCAACAGGCTTTCTGGACATCAAATAGTTCCTACAAAACAACATTCTGATGACTTGCATGTAAATAAATCAGAAACATATGAATTAAACTTCTCTCAAAATACATATGGGTTGAAAAATAGAGAGAAGTGCTGAGAAAATGTGTTTTGGGTTTTGCTGAGCCCATGACATTTGAAAAATAGTATGAGACATTGAACAAACACAAAGCATGGCTTGGCTCTCTCATTCCTAATATTAGCCTTCTAGTTCAACGGCAAATCAGTTTACCATGTGCCTAAATGTGAGCCACCTTGGTACACTCCCCCACACTTAATTATATGCAGTTTAAATTTTTTCAATTAGGAGCTCAAAAATAACATTGCATTTCAAGGAAATGCAAATCTTAGCATTTTCTTACCTGGTTTGTTCACCTCAGACCATTTTAGAAAACACCACAGATCATTTCACCTTAGGAGCAGTCACACTGATGTGACCCTCTTTGGTGTGGCTGGCATATAATAGAAGAAAAGTATCATTATTAAGAAACTGGCTCCAAAGACAATATTGCTATTAAATTGAAGTCAAAAAACACTGCAGATAAAACATGATGAAGATGAAGGATGCCCTCTCTTAGCCATATAGTGGAAGCCTGATCGTAGACTCTCACCCTTACACCATGATGCAAGTTCCTGCTCATTTTTACCCCTGAGCTCTGTGGACTTCTAAGCAGTGGAAGTTTTCATTCTCTCTCCTACATTGCACTCAAGAGAGCTAACGTGAGGGATTCTAAGTCCTGGAATTCCTCTGCATCTGGCTTTTAAGTACAGGAGCAGAACACAGGGAATTTAAGGAACAAAAATAGCCAGAGCTTCAGGCTTGTTCCACTGATGGTAAGTCATTGACACGCGCTTGGATGAAATCCTATATCTGTTCTTTGGACTAGCACTATCACCTGAGATGATCAGTTTTAGAGAGTTACAGAGAGGCAGTAGATTTCTTCTTTCCTATTTCAGGAGAAGTTATTTTGGTTGTTTAAAAAAAGAAGAAAAAAAAAAACACTTTAATGTACTTTTCCTAACTCCTTTACTCAGATGGTGGCAAGAAGTTTGACAGAATAAAGTAATCCAGCTAATATTTATCAAATGCCTACTATGAGTGAGGTGTTAGAATATAACTCTGAAAAAGACAAGCATGAGATAGGCAAACAGACTATTATAACCTAGACTGATAATGCATGGATTGGGGAGTACAGGCTCCTGAAGGTAGATACACAAAGGACAACTAGCCCACATTTAGCCTTAGAGGAAGTGAAGTGCAAGGATGAATGGGAATTAAGCTGGCAAAATGCAAGGGTTATAACTGGACGCAGGGGTGAACATGGCATATCCGGTGACCCAGAAGTAGTTCAGAATGCCTGGAGCTTATGGTGCAAAAGGGTAACAGTAAAAGGTGAGACTGAAAAGATCAAAAAGCGACTTGAGATTTGATCATGAATGTGACGAGGAGCCTTTCAAATGGGTATGCCTGAGAAGTAATTGAATTTAAAAGTCCAGAGGGATAGGAGGACCTGGAAAACTTAGAGTCAGAGAAGCCAAGGGAAGCAGATCTAACCAGAAGGAGGAAATTGTCAACAGTGTCAGATGTTGCTGAGAGATAAAAGTGACATTTGGCTGCAGCATCCAGGAGGTCTTGAGCAGTTTCATGGAAGTAGTGGATGTGGAATGAAGCTAAAGAATTGGAGAACAGGCATTGCAAGATAATTTTCCATCATCATTGTCATCATCATCATCCTCATCACCGGAAAATGAGCATCAAGTATCTTATCTACCAGACATAGGGAGTGACCAGGTAAAGAATGACATACCTGCAGCCTGGGAGATTTCAGAAAACAGATCATAAATATAAAACAGAAGACAGCAACACACGGTGCACCACATGCAAAGGGCAAAATGAGCAGTGTAGGCCAATGGGATGAAGAACAGGAAGAACTAGGGGGCAGGTGAAATGGAAGAGTTTTTCAAGCAGTCAGTGCAGGTTGAGGTTTGCATTCTGTGTTGTGCCTCCTTATAAGTCAGTACAACCTGTTTTTGAGGCTCCATCCAGCGGAAGTAGGAAGCACCATCAAAGATGATGCATAGTCTTTACTTGCCTGTGACTTCTGATTATGTTTCTGAATTTTGGGAAGAAGATTAAAGTCATAAACTGATTCTTGGTTTGTTATAATTTCTTGCAACCGTTATTTTAAAAATTTGGACACAGGCCAAGGCGGGAGGATTCTCTGAGGCCAGCAGTTTGAGACCAGCCTGGGTAACATAGTGAGACCCTGTCCCTACAATAATAAAAGTAAAATAAAAATAAAATCTGAACGCAGAAAGTGAGGTACAGATATCACAAATATAGCAACTCCAAGATATTCGTAAATTCTACATGGATGAGCTTCTTGAGAAATTCTGCACATCCAATGCTAGACAGCTGTGGAATTGCGGCATGATACCTTTCACATCTGGGTCATCTCCATATGATATCTTCTTCCTGGTACAAGGCCAGAAGTTCATCCCATGCACGACACCTATGGAAGCCACTCATGATTCAGAGGACAGTTTTTCTGAAAAAGGGTGCATGATGTATACTTTCCTTCAACCCTAAAATTCTGCTGCATGAACTTTGTAAGTTAAGGGAAGGACTGGTTCTCTTCTGCTTTGGCTGTCTTCCTTGTTTCCTATTTATTGGGTACCTGCTTTGGGCAACCCATTGTGTTGGAGGTGCTCTAAACCACAGTCTTTGCTCCTAAGGAGCCCATAGTATTTATCGGGGGATATGACCTGGATAATTCACATAAGATATGAATTTCTTTCTTTTTTTTTCTTTTTTTTTTTTTTTTTTTTGAGACAGATTCTCACTCTGTCGCCCAGGCTGGAGTGCAGTGGTGCAATCTTGGTTCACTGCGACCTCCGTCTCCTGGGATCAAGCAATCCTAATGCCTCAGTCACCGAGTAGCTGGGATTACAGGCGCCCACCACAACACTCAGCTAATTTTTGTATTTTTAGTAGAGATGGAGTTTCACCATGTTGGCCAGGCTGGTGTTGAACTCCTGACCTCAAGTGATCCGCTCACCTCGGCCTCCCAAAGTCCTGAGATTACAGGCGTGAACCACTACACCTGGCCAAGATATGAATTTCTTTAAAAAAAAAAAAAAAAAAGTCATTGGAAAGTTTAGAAGATTAAATATATTTAATGAAAATTGAGCTCATTCTTCCCTAATATTTGTTCCATATTTCTCTCCATATTATACTGTTAGTACACAATCCTGTTTGGACTTACTGGAAAAAAGAGCTGAATAGCTTATCCATATGTCAAGAAACTTTCAGTTTAAGAACACTGAGGTTCATCAACATCAAAAAATATTTTCAGCATCATTAAGGTGCTGGACATGCTCTACAAATTAAATACCGTAGGGCCCCTACTGTTTCAGTGTTTTCTCAGTGTCTTGTTGCAGTGGCAAATGCTATGAACTACATTTTTCAAATAAATATTGAAGATTGAGAAAGAGATTGAGAGACCTCCGTCTATTAATGATAGAGCCAAATCTAGAAAGATGTCTCCTGCTCTGTAGAGCACATTAGGGATCATTATTTATAGCCAGTTGACTCTCTTAAGACATTTTGGCAATGAGGGAAAAATCGTAGGTTCATTTTCTCGGTAGAATGAAGAACACTGAGTTTGCTAACAAAGAGAACATGAGTGACTTTGCTAAGAGAGTGTTTTTATTTCAGCGGAAAGGCAGCCTCCTCTCCTAATAATAGCTACATTATTTACCTAAATGTTCCATGTAGCAACTGATAACAAGACTTACTGCTTAAGAAATTTGGCCGTCATCTTGTCCTCTCTACTAGAATTCCATCTCCCTACAGATGGGCCCTTGCTGATATTTTTTTCTGAAGGACAACATGTAAGTTAAGGGCCTGCTACTATGTGTTATTTTGTTTTTTTAATTGAGGTGAAAGTCACATAATGTAAAATTAACCATTTTGAAGTAAACCATTCAGTAATATCTAGTACATTCACAATGTTGAGCAATCACTACATCTGTCTCATTCCAAAACATTTTCCTCAGCCCAGAAGGAAACTGTACCCATTAAGCAGTTCCTTCCCATCCCCCTACTTCTATGCTTTATAAACCTTTAATTTTGATGTTATATACACACACAGGTGTACACACACATACATGCTAAAAATACACACACATATGTATGTATGTATAATGTGTGTAAATAATGTGTAAATATAGATGCATAATGTGTATAAGTAAACAGATGTGTGTATGTGTATATACATGTATGTATACATATATGTGTATATACATATGCATATACATATATACGTACATATACATATTTGTGTGTGTATATATACACACACATATTCATTTATGTCTATTTATAGATTAGGAAGTTCCAGACATAGGACCTAATATTTCCTAATTATGTAAACAAAGAACTATCTATTTTAATGAATGTTTCTCTGCCAGGGAAAAGAAAAATAGGAAACATTCCTTGCTTCTTTTAACCTTTCTGTATATTTCTCTTAAATTCTCACTAGATGCTAATTTATCAAGAAAGACAAAGAAGACAGAAATCTTTTTTGGATTTTACACGACGGAGCCTTTTGTTGTGTAAAACTGCTGCTATTCTTGTAAAGACATTTTCTCATTAATTTCATCAACACTGAGAATTTTAAACTGCTTCTCTTAATTTTAAGCAGTCATTTGGGTTTTACATTTCTGTTTTTGAAAATCCAAAATTATTGAACAAAGTAATTTAATTAACAAAGTTTACATTTCTTGGAAAGAATTATGAAAGGGTCATTCTTACTATAATTTTTATTGTTAAAGAAATTGCTGTTGTTCACATTTATTTATGCCCTCCTCATTCCGGAAGAATGTTTGAGGTAGCCAGTAGCACATTTTTTTGAATTAAGAAAAAATTAGATCAAATGAAAACATACCTAAAATTTTAGAGAAAGCCAACTCAATTATGTTTTAAATATGCCTGAAGTCATGAACTAATTATTGTTGATCATTTATTCTTCTGGTCCTATTTCAGGAATATTATTGCCCTTCTTAATTAATCTTTCGCCTCATTTAAGAAATATTTTTGAATAACCCTATAGGATAACTCCCTTTACATTTCTTTAGCACATATAGTTTGTACAAAAGACGACTCACTTTATCACATTTTCTAGTTGCTCGTTGTACATCATAAATCTCCCAACTAGTTCCTAGTGAAAATTCTGCCCTTCTAATTTTTTGTATGTAATTTACCAAAGCACCTAGCTTTGTGCTAGCTAAAAACTCTGCTCTGAGTTAAATTAGTGAAATATTGCTGGTTGATTTCACCTAAAAGTTTGCCCTGGGCATGAGGGAAGAGGGTGGGCATTTGAATGGGTAACAGACAGAGAAGCATCTGATTGGACATAGATGTTGACAACTTGCATACTTACTTTTTTCATTTCAATCTGTGCCACAGAGTCATACATTTGGTAATTATTTCATGCTTTTGTTTTCAGTTGAAAGTAGTTAGGGCCGTATGTTTTGCCAGAAAAAAGGTAATTCATACTTTTTTTCAGCTTTATGAAAGGGAAGATGGGGTAACAATTTTACAGTGTACCATGGCAGTGATTCCTGTTCAAAACTTTACCAGATTGGAAACTCACTGTTCATAACAATTCTCTTGGTAAGCAGAAGATGAAGGCATCTGTTTAAAGCACCCAGAGTTAAGTTTGATGCTTCAAAGCACAGCAGCATTCATTTGTAACTCTACTTAGCACTATTAGATATCTTTAACAAATATGAGAAGTTGTCCGCTAGATTCCTTAGACAGTAGGTGATGTGGGAGGATATTCTGATCAAGTGCTAACTTCTGACTGAGGATTTCGAGTGAAAAGACCTAGGTTATAACCCCATTCCTGCCCTTACTCTGTCATGTGACTCATGGCAAAAGGAAAGCACTTAGCCCACTCCAAGCTTATGTTCCCGAATGTATAAGATGGGTAGCGTGGTTGACCACTTGGATAGATAATCCATCTCAAAATGAGGATTAAAGAAGATAATGGATGAGAAAAGTCCTTTTGATTTAAAATACTATGAAGATAGGAACTTTTAATAATAACTAATGGTAGAATTTTGTCAAATTTCCTTTACATAATTAAATTCAAGATCAAGGAATATATCTAGAGAAGTACCTGTGTATTTTCTTTTGTGAAATGTTTCTTTGAGTATTATTATTATCATTTTATGTCTGTTAAAATCTTGGCCTCACTGTCTTTTCATTGCTTGAATGTTGACTCTTCAAAGTGTGACTTTCTGCTTATATCTCATGCAACTTTCTTCCTGACTGCTCTTGCTTCCTGGGAAGGAATAAGTACTTAAGAATGATGGCTTTTTGGCTGTCTGTGCTTATTAGGTACAAACACAGCACTAAAGACATTCGGGACTGCAGAAATAAGAAGAGCGCCTTTAGGGTTGTGTGCAAAAGGTCAAACTATAATGTAGTTAGCATTTTTCTTTGTACTGCTTTCCCTTCTTTTAACACCCTCTCAGTACCCTCATACCTTCTCTGCTTTCCAAAAATGCTTTCTAAAAATTGATTATTGGAAAAAGATCTAAGACCTCATTGAACTGAAGTGTAATTACTGCTAACGAACTGTGACAGCATTTCCCAAAGACAGGGAGTGATTGGAGATGTGATGAAAAGTGGGTTTGTGACTGTGGAAACTCTTCCAGGGATGTAGGCTTTTACCCCTCTTGGTAATATACCTTGACAAAAGTCTGCAGCAATGAAATTAACTTGTTCACTCCAATCGCATCTAAATTTATTTGAGCTTAAGTCCTTTCTTAAGCATGTCAGCTTTAGGCTTCAGGCATCAACCTGTGGACTAGAGTTCAAAGGAAAAGGGTGGGGAATAGTGCTCTTAAAATCTTTAGGACCATTATAGGTAATTCCATTTTCTAAAGAAAGCTCAGCCCTAAACACATTAGAGAAGTGGAATGCACTAAAGTCTATTTTGGCAGAACCAATGAATGTTTATCTTTCTCTGTGTTATGATGTTATTCTTAGTTTGACGTGTATCTCGTGTGTGGTGTGTTTATTCATTCATGCATTCATGCACTTAGTAAAGTTTTGAACCTATTCTGTGCCAGGCATTACATGCACATACACATTTGCCCAAGCACACCTGCACTTTTTTTTTTTTTTTTTAAGGTAATGCTGTTTTTACCTTATTGTTTCTGCAACTGGCTATCCTTAGCAGGCCTTCTTAGTGTACAATAGGGTATAGAAGAAATAACAATCAACATTGGAGTAAACCTAAAATTAATTTCTGTCTTTATTGTAAAGTCATAGAATTTGTTTTCATCTGGAAGACGTGCTGCCCTCATTTAATGGATAAAACAGTGCTTTCAGAGGTCACAAAGCTATTTTTTGGCAGATATAACCAAACCTATTTTGATGTTCCAACACCTCCTAATGAAACAGTAGTCATCATCTAAAACAAAAAGCAATTGGTTGCTAAAGGGGGAGAAAGTGTTGAGATGGGAGATGATTTATTAGACATAATTGACAATCATGAATTTGATATGATAGATGTAAACAGAGATAAAAATAATTTAGTCACATCTGTTTAAGATTTAAGATAACCAGAAGCAATAATGGTTAATTGAAATAATATATCAGGTTCTCCTTAACATTACCTTGACTTTCTTCACATGCACATCAGTGCATTTGGTAAATAAAAGTTTGGAAACAACTTAGTTAGGTGTTTAGAACATATTAGAGTTGTGATGTGCTTAGCATCCGCAGTCTTTTATCTGTGCCAACCCTGAGCCCGGTAATGAAGCCAACTCCCACATGAATAAGTAACATAAGGAGTGTAACCAGGAAGAAGTCAGGGTTTCACCTGGACCAAATTTTAAGCAATTAAGTGTTTCAAGAGATCTTTAGCCAGGTGTAACTTAATCAGTTTAAGGCACTCTCAGCTAGGGCCAAGGTACTCATAATGTTGGCAGTGGGCATTCCTCTGATACACCATGTTGAAAGTAATAGGAAACACAGAATGTTGCTCAGTTATTGCCAAGAGCAAGAGAAATGCAGGTGTAAAAATAAAAAGAAGTGTTTGGAGCCAGAGGCTATTACCCATAGACAAGACTGTATTCATACTTCACTTTAATACTTTAGATAATAATCTGGTGGTTTTTAATCAGTTGAGTTTAGTGTGCTGGTATCTAGTCATGGGTCTGGTTTCACCACTAAACCCTAGTGTAACTCTCAGCCAATTACTTCACCTCTCTCCATCTCTAGTAGTATTCAACAAGTGTTTTAATACCTGTTGCATCTGAGCTCAACTTCGTGTCTGGAAGACAGATGAATGGTCCTGCTTCTTGCAGTAACACACAAGAACCTCCTTTGTGCTGCCCTGACTGAGATGACCTTGTGTTCTTCTCTATGGGCAAAACAGCTCTAGGCTGCTAAATGCCCAGGCAGTATAGGGGACCTAGGACTCTACAAAGCTGGGTTGTGGTAGGAGTCCATGAGCACCACGGAGAGAATTCTTAGTTACCAGGAGATACTGTTGGAGTATTTAAAAACTCAGACTCCAAAACAAGACTACATGGTTTTGAATCTCAGTTTTGCCAGTTTATTAGCTGCCTGACTTTAAGCAAGTTGCTTAACCTCTCTGTGCCTCAGATCCCTTAGCCATAAAATTGGGATGATAATGAAACAAAAGGGTTTGTATGTAAGCAAAATGAGTATATGTACAGTTTGGCTGCAATAGAGCTGATGGGTGTAAACGATATAAATAATGACTTCTTTTCTGAAAATGACTTATTTTCTGTTTTTCTCATTGGTGATCCCTGCATATGTCACTGGGATGGCTGCAGGAATTCAGTAGGATAATGGGGAAAATAGCTTAAATCTCAAATGTTCTATAGCTGTAACATCACTATGACGTCATAGCAGAGCGAGCCCACTGACATCTCTCCTGGCAGTTTTGCTGCCTCAGAGTTGGATTAATAACTCACTGAAAATACTTCCAAAATAATGAGCCACTCTGCAGATTTAATTTGTCATATTATTCTTTCTAATTATTAGTGGTTCTGTCTTAAATTCTTTTGTTTTAATTGAAGCACTGTTTTTTCCCCCTTGGAAATTTCTATACATGTCAAAGGCTACCGACTCATTTTTGTTTAGAGTTTGAAATTCAATTTGAAAAATATACAGCTATATGTATATTTTTATATATGCAGCCAGCTATATGAAAAACGTAAGAGAATATTGTTGACTTTTGATTGAAGAGAAGAAATTACAAGGCAGGGCTGCCTGGCCACGAAGAACGCCAGGGTTTCGTGCTTTGCACACAGAAGGCACACACTTAAATCGGCACAGCTCACTTTTTTTTACTGTGCCTTTGCTGAGCTTGCTGCAGGCTGAGTGCACTGGTAGAGAAATGCAGGGCAGTGTTCTGGCCATCCCTGCCTGCTCAGGCCTTTCCTGCTCCTTTGTGGATCGCCCAGGTCCCTGCTGCTTCCTGGTGCCGTCTCCTGGATCCTCTTGATATTTTTCCATTCTGTAATTTGATTGACAGTTACAAACAAGGAAGGAGCTTGAAATTCTTACCGTTTTGTGACTTCCTAAAACGGGAAAGGAAATTTGGTGGATGAGAAGGGAAAAACACCTCTTGGCTGAAATTCACTTACAGGATTTAGCCTCAGGTTTAATGTGCTCATGAATGAATAATGACTCAGCTGATATTTAGAAGCTGAGAAAATTATATGATTTTTGTGATGGGGTGTATAGATATGGATGTATATTTGAAGTGATTTGTGTTCTAAATATAGTAAGATGCTCAGGGAATTTCTTTTTGGGGAAATATATATATTCTCTTTTGTAGGTTTTTGTGGTGCGTCCTGGTAGAGGGAAGATGGGTCATTGCTCAGTTAGTAAAAATAAAATATGAAAATCATACATATAAATGGTACATTTTACACTTTTTGATAGTTGTGAAATACTCTTTTTTTCAGACTACCAAAAAAGAGAATTTGAGGAGTTAAACTCTTCTTACCATGAATTATTTTGGGGCACTTAGAACTACTTGATTAATTCTTTTAAATACTCCAACTGATTTAGATGGAGTAAAAGTGTCACAATTTTAACAGCTTATACCGGTGAAATGTTTCCATTTATAAGAAATACCCTCCTATTTGTCAACGTACTTAAGACATGTATGTGTTATTTCTAAGCACATTTCCTGTTTATTTGATAATGGAAATCGCCCTTTAACCATCACTTGGGCATGAAGGAGGATTCTTCTTCCTCCGTTAGTAAATATTCCTTGACTTGATAATACTGAAAATATGGGAGGTGAATGAGCTTAAATCCTGTGGTTTGGTTTGTATTTTGGTTGTTTGCAGTCTTGGACTGTTCACCTGCAGTCCTGTGCCTTTGAGTATGATTAACTGCCATTACACAACTCTACTTCTTGCATTTCTTGACTAATCTTTCATGCCGTTTGACTGCCCATTGGAATCTTTAAGTTAGCGACTTAGGAAAGATTTTAGGAAGGAGAATGCCAGGAAAACTGGCAGAGAAGTCAGGAACCTGGGCTCTGTCCAGGCCCTGGGGTAAGTCCTTTCACCTCTTCCTTTGACTCCTTTACAAAACGAAGTTGAACTCATTTGAGCTTTAAAAAGATGATGCCAAGAGGCAAGACAGAGGGCAGCAGATGTGAAAGTAACATGAAAGAGAAAGGAACGTCTGAAAAAAAAAGCTAGAAAAAGATTTTGACTAATAGTACTAAAAACAAAGAAAGAATATGGAATAGAGAGACCCAATTATACTGATAATTACAATTATCAGTATTGTAAACACTACAGCAAAAAAAAAAGCTAAAAATATATTCAGCTTTTATTGTCCATAAAAAGTGATCACACCATGTCTAGCTGTAATTTCTTTGTCAAAAACACTAGAGGCCAAGGTCTAAATTGCAGATTAAGAGTTTCTTCCTTTTACTTCTTACATATCCAGAAACCTGGGGTCATAGATACTCTTCCATGGTGTGTTGTTTGGCACAACTTGCAAGTATTTTGGCAGATGGTTAGAAAAAAAGACTTTAAGAAATATGCAATAGTACGAAGGACTCTAAATATAATAAATAAAGCTAAGATCTCAGTATCCTGCCATTCATTACAGTCAGCATTTATTGAACAGCAGTTACATGCTTAGGAGGGATACCTAGAACTTGCCTGTCCCACTAGCACTCCAGAAGAGTTCCTGCTTTCCCAGCCTAAAGGAACAGCAAGTCTTACATGAGTTAGGCTTACTGTGATAGCTGTCCTGACAGCGAGTGGCAAACATGGCCCAGTGCCTTCCTCTTGGATGAACATGGCTCTACACTGGGACTCCCCAGTACACCTTTTTGTGGTGATGGGAAAGTCCTATGTTGGTGATGTTCAGTATGGTAACCAGTGACTGCATGTGCTGTTGAGAACTTGAAATATGGCTACTGTGACTGAGGAACAGAACATTTAATTTTACTTAACTTTGGTTGAGTTTGATTCAAATAACTACATATTACTAATGACTGCCAGTTGGACAGCAGCTTTCTAGACCCATTGTTAAAAATAATTATAAGTAATGAGTACCTCTTACGAGATAGAATTAATAATCCTATTTATTGAGTGCCCATGACAGATTAGGAATTATGCTGGACATATATTATCCCTAATCCTCACAACAATGGTTCATTTGACAAATAAGATAACTGAGGTTCTGAGAGATAAATTGCTTTGTTATGTCCTTGCAAGGAATTGTGAGAGCTGGAATTTGAACCTAATCGGTCAGACTCCAGAGCTGGGTGATTTCCAGTTTCCTGCCAAATCTGTATATGTACTGTCTGGAGGCTGTCTCTTCTGAGTACATCTTCTCCTTGTTTATGGGTTAGCTAGCAATGTCTTTATCTTGGTCACATAGGACAATTACAGGGTCCATCTTAACTCTTCTGAATATGGACGTATCACTGCACTGGAACCATTCATTTTTCTTACTGAGACCTATGTCCTTCAAAAAATATTAAGAGTTGAGGTTCCAACCCAGTTTCTTGAATAGTAAGCTAATCACCTACAAGTATGTTTTCCCAATAGATGCTGAGAGAAGCATCAAAGCATAAGGGTAGTTCTGTGGACATCAGTGGCACACAGTAAACTCTTGGCATTTGAGTGTTTAACTGTCGCAGTTGGGAATATTTGTGAACTTTCCCAAGGCCTGAGTTACTGAATGAGCCTAGCTAGTACTTTGGCGTCTGTGGCACAATTCTGCTTTGCTGTTTTCTGCTTTCCATGGAACATACAGTAACTCTCTTGAAGGGTCTGAAAGCCTCAATTATAATGTTTCAGTGATTCTGAACTGATTTTTCTTTGGAAATTATATATTCAGATGGTACTGGCAGAATCACGAAGGGGTAGTAATGTGGAGAAGTAGTAAAGGTCTACTGGACAATCAGTTGGCTACCACCCAACCACATACGGTGGTGTGATATGAAGCCGCTTTTCTTTATTCCCTCGGAGTTAAGGTTTCCCCTTCAGGAAGCAGCACGTTACTTAACATGTACTTGATTTCACCATAACATGCATTATGACATTTTCTTTTCTTTTTTCTTTTTTTTTTTTTTTTTTGAGATAGAATCTTGCTCTTTTGCCCAGGCTGGAGTGCAATGGCACGATCTCAGCTCACTGCAACCTCTGTCTCTCAGGTTCAAGCGATTCTCCTGCCTCAGTCTCCCGAGTAGCTGGGATTACAGGTGCCCGCAACCACACCTGGCTAATGTTTTTTTGTATCTTTAGTAGAGATGGGGTTTCACTATGTTGGCCAGGCTGGTCTTGAACTCCTGACCTCATGATCCGCCCACCTCAACCTCCCAAAATGCTGGGATTACATATGTAAGCCACCGCACCTGGCTGACATTTTGTTTTCTTAAAAGGTCATTATCAGACCCCACAAGACTATTTCTATAAACTATGACTCAAGTATAGCCTCGTGTTAGTAGCTTAAAATAGATTTTCTTTACCTTTTTTGCCCTTTAAAAGTGAGGAATTTTTTTTTTAATGGAAAGAACATAGACTTTGATGATCAGTTCACATCCTTGCTTTACCCCTGGAAAAATGTGTAACCTGGAAAGATAGCTTAACATTCCTAAGTCATATTTGTTCAAATAATAAAAACAATGGCAACAAGACTTCAGTACTAATGTCTGATGTTTTTTGTATAATTAATCTGTGCCAGGTTCCATTCCAGTTTCTTTACACACATTATACCATCTCATTCTCACAAGAACTTTGCATAGCAGGCATTGTCATTTCCACTTTACAGGCAGGAACCTGAAGACCAGAGTTAAAAGTAACTGGTCCAAAATTGCCTAGTTAATAAATGGTGGAACTCGCAGTCAGACCCAAGCTGGTTTGGGGCAATACACTTGACCTTCTTATGATACGTCAGCCTTGTGAAATAGGAAAGATACTCTTAATGATATCCGCCTTGTGTGATCATTTTGAAGGCTAGATATAATGGGTGTGAAACTCCTGCCACCAAAGTTGTTCCACAAGAGGCCCTAAACAAATGAGTAATCATTGTTACTTTAAAATGTCCATAAGTGAAACTGATATGCCAAGACCAGTAAAAATGAGAGCCTCATAAGGAAAAGAGTAGGAGGCATACCTTTGTTTCATTTTGTTTGTTGGTTTCTGTGCTTGCTTGTTGTTCTTTTCTGTTAGGCACAGGTTTCATTTAGAAAAAATTAAATTGTTTTTTCTTTGATGAGTGCAGAAAGAATAGTTGGAAACATCGAATGGAACAGTATATATTAATGTACCATTGTAATACTTGTATAATGTACCATTGTAATACTTCTCAGATTACAAAAAAAAATTAAATCTGTAAAATGAAAACTTTTTTTACTTTTGTCAATTCAAAGTTGTGTTATCTAGAGAGTTTTGTTAAACTCAGGGTTTCTATATGTATGATTGTCTGCTAAATTCAGGATTATAAGAGAAGAGATAATGGCGCTAACTTTGCATATTAAATATACTATGTTACCAGTTTTCCATGAAGCTTTTACTCAACAAATAATTTACTAAAAGGGCTGTGACCTATGAGTTTCACCAAGTCTTTCCATTTCCAGTTTCGACAACAAAAGTTTCACACTTCTTTAGTTACTCTTGTGGGAGAAATCAGAATGCCAGCGATCACCTTGATCTAAGCATATTATTGGAGAAAAATTCAAGGATAGGTATTTGTTTCTTGTTAGATTTTCCTCATATTTCATCATTGGGGTCACTCCAATACATGGTACTAGAATTTGGGATTTTTATTTCATGTTAGATTGGACTCATTTTCTGGTGTTAGTCATTAAAAATAATTTCAACTCTTTGAAGAGATCTGAGATGTCTGTTATTATTCTATTGATTAAATGAAGCTATTTTATTTAACAATTGTGTTGTTAAACTTTCTATATACTTAGAATAATAATACCAAAAACTGAATGGATATGAGCTTTTCTTATTGAATTTAATGTCAATATCAAATACCTTATTGAAATCCATACTTTGAAAGCTTGATTGAGAAATTGGCAAAAGAGTTAACTGAAGTAAAAATAATGAAGCAGTTTACTGGTCATCCAGTTATGAAAGATTAAACCATTAGAGATAAACTGAACTGTGAACATTATGATCATGGTGTTTTCGTAAATACCATCTATGTCTCTGCCACCATTCTAAATAAAAATACCCTGTCAAACGGTGAAAAATAAGAGTAATGTTTCTTTGACCATTTCATTATTGAGTTTTCTTATATTGGAAATGTGGGAGGTTGAACTAAAATTCGTTGGTTCCCTTCTCTAAAAAGGTATAGTTATATGTGATATTTATTTATTTATATAAATAAAAATATAGAGATCTTACCTTGAAAATAACTTTTGAGATAAGAATGATAAAGGATCTAAATGGAAGATGAATAAAATTGTACCTGATTTGTAAATTATTATATAAAGAAAATGTATAAAATATGTAGAAATTGTCTATACAAAAAACTATAAACAGTGGTCCATTGCCTATTAACAAAGAGTTTCATCCTATCTAAAAAGTCTTGAATTGGCTACAACAGCAGAAGAATAGAAATTGCATAGTATAATATAACCTAAAAACATTTCAAGCCCATAGATACTCTTCTCCATGCAGCCAATATTTATGAACTTGGGGTAAGTGACCTACTCTTAGATATTTGAGCTTGATTATAATTCATAGTCAAGGTAGCCTCCTTATAAATAACCAAAATTAACCAAAGATTTTTCCTTATCTTCCAAAAGCAATGCCAAGTAATTCTATCCAAATTGGAAAAAAAAAAAATTAGGTGTCGTCAAATGGTGTTGACATAATGATATACATGTTTAAGGATAATGTAATAGAATATGCAATTAAAAGTACAGTATATAGAAAAACATAGATTTTAATTGTTTTAAAACATAAGGTGATTTAATAATATGGGTCACAGATTCTTTTTAGTTTTATAATAAATATATTGATTTCTGAAATTTGGGAATATTCCATAGTACACTTAGCTTATGCTTATGTTAATACTGAGGCCAGATTGCTGTCAGCCTAATAGCGTGTAGATATATTATAGTCACGCTACAATCATTCTGTCAGTTTTCAATTTCCCCTTTTCCCGTGATGTTTCTTTCATCTTGTTAGCTTTCTCTCAAGACCTTCTCTAAATACCTTTAGTAGTAATTCACCAACTGTTTGTTAGTTAATAGTTCTCAAGAAAATTCTGAGATTTGGTTGACAGAACTTAGATTGTTGGTTTGTTTTTGGATCCCTAGCCAAAGTTTTATTCTTTGTTTCTTAAAAATACTCAAAAAAGTTTTTTTTTCCTTCCTGTAAGCCCTCTGGAAATAGAAGCAAATCACCGTTTATACATTTAAAGTGTGATGAAAATCACAAAATAAAGTCCAATGAAATATAGGGCTTATATCCATTAGTGCCTTAAGAAAAATCCCTGTGTTCTAAAGTGTGAGTGGGCTTTTCTGGTTTGTTTTTGTTTTTTTAAAGCTCCAGGACCTCCCAATTTTCAAGGGCACTTTGGGGCATGTGTAGCGTTTATTTGATGTATGGATGTAGATGCATATTTTCCCACATCTGTCTCTGTGGACCTATGCTTTGTGAAATCCTAAACCTTGTATTAATGCTTAGTTTATGATTCATGGTGTTCTGAGAGCAATTATATAATTTTTCTTGGGGTGTTTATTCTGTGTGCACTGTAAAAAAAATGAGAGTTATTTTTTTGTAACCCTGCACTTGCCTTTTTATTGATGAATTTCTTTTCCTTTTACTGTGACCTGTGAATATCACTGTAGGCTCACTGCCAATTTTGTGAGCTGCTGCCTGCTTCAAAATGGAGGCAGGAAGGTATCCATTTTCATCAAGAGGATGACAGTGTTTCAGTCTTTCTGACCATCTGGAGAGAGGAACTTTGAGAGCAAAAGAAAATGGGGATTTAAAAAAATTATATTTAGCAGAAAAGGCAAAGGGGAAAACCAGTTGAAGTTAAACTATACCTTATGAATTTGTGCTTTTCTAATATGCTGTCCTGTTTAAAGAAAACATAAACAAGAAAATACACAGGCTATTTTTATAAAGAATTGATTTCCCAAGTCTCATGAGTATTAGTAAATGAATGTAAGTAAATTAGGTTTTTGGCACACTTTTTAAGTTTATTGTACACACAAATATAATAAGCACGAAAAAGGAGGGCTCCCTCCTCCCGCTTCCTTTGCATACGCTGATTGTTGGTGGTCTTATGTAGATCCAGGCTTTTAATGGCCTTTTTCATGCATCTCTGCAAAAAGCTGACACTGGGAATTTAATATTCTAACATATATTTATCATTTTCTGTGGTTTGGATAGTTCATTTGTGTTCTCTGTCTCTCCCTCTGTCTCTCTCTCTCTCTCTCTCTCTCTCTGTCTGCTCCCCCCTCCCCTCCCTACCTCCTCTCTGTAAAAGTGAAATTTTTAATTGAAAGGTAGAGTTTTTACTCTACCATTTGAAGAGGTTTGATGCAGGTCTTCCTGTTTTTACCTTTTTTACATGCTTATGGACCATCTGTGTTTAGAAGAAAAAGAAGTGCTTAGACTCACAGGATTACCCTATGGGCATTATACAGCGTATTTACAGCTAGACATGGTTTACATCGACTGGAATATAACACACCTGGTTATTTTCTATTCACACAAATACACTGAGCTTTTGTTTTGTTTTGTTTTGTTTTTATTTTAGTGTGTTCAGAAAGGGCACTGTTTCTAGGGTTTGTTCAGATTTAAACTTGAAAGAGTAGAAATGTAGCACTTTCTGCCTACTTCTTATAAAAGAATGGAGCTTGAGATGCTTTGGTCAATGCAAAAAGCAAAACTCAGTTGGTTCTTTCTCCTCAGGTCTATGCTCCATCAGCAAGCACTGCCGACTACAATAGGGACTCACCAGGCTATCCTTCCTCCAAACCAGCAACCAGCACTTTCCCTAGCTCCTTCTTCATGCAAGGTAAGATGCTGCTGCTTCTGAGGGAAAGGCCACAGGGTAGCATTTTCCTGGGTCACTTAATGTCACAGATAGGGCAAAAGAAGTGGAATAGTAGACACGTGTAGAATTTTTGAAGTCATACTCTTCTTAGGAATTGAATTACTTAAAAATTGATTATTAGTTAAAACTGTACTAGGCCTTTCTTTACAATTAAACCCCTTTGAGCAGTAATGGGTTAAGATTAGATTGATCTGCTTCACTTAGAGCCAATGCTCCTGCTGGTCTTCCACGCATGACCAACCATTTCAGCATATTCACCATCCCCAAGACAATGTA
The DNA here is from genome assembly GCF_047675955.1 of Chlorocebus sabaeus. Taxonomy (NCBI): domain Eukaryota; kingdom Metazoa; phylum Chordata; class Mammalia; order Primates; family Cercopithecidae; genus Chlorocebus; species Chlorocebus sabaeus. The sequence goes on from NC_132921.1 coordinate 25,212,661, forward strand.
GCTGTTAGTTTAGAAGTGGTTCATCTTCGTGTATGTTTAGAACATCCTGGATTTAGCCAGCTGGGAACAAGTTGGCCTAATGTATAACCTTATGTAAAATTTTCATCCACTTACTAATTCGTAGGTAAGAACAAGGCTCCAAGATGAAGTAACCTACCGCAGACTGGAATATTACATGGTGAAAGTTCTGTCCCAACATAGTAACTGGTTTAGGATAAAAGACCCAACTATTGGGGGAGAAGACAAATATAGAAAATACGGAATTATCCAGTATGTTTAAATACATGGATGTGTGTCCCTACACTGAGCTTTTAGTCTTGCCACGGATAGCGTATACCTTTCTGCTGCTCAAAAAAGACCAAGATGTGACCGAGTGCAGTGGCTCATGCCTGTAATCCCAATACTTTGGGAGGCCAAGGCGGGTAGATCACAAGGTCGGGAGATTGAGACCATCCTAGCCAATATGGTGAAACCCCGTCTCTACTAAAAATACAAAAAATTATCTGGGTGTGGTGGTGTGTGCCTGTAGTCCCAGCTACTCAGGAGGCTGAGGCAGGAGAATGGCGTGAACCTGGGAGGCAGAGCTTGCAGTGAGCCGAGATTGGGCCACTGCACTCCGGCCTGGGCAACAGAGTGAGATTCTGTCTCAATAAATAAATAAATAAATAAATAAATAAATAAATAAATAAATTTTTAAAAAGACCAAGATGTTTGAAATGACAGCAGCTACTTCAAGAATGAACCACTTGGAGTATGCTCCTAAGGACTCCATCCTGATATGTGTGTGGCACTTATTTCTAATGTAATTATCTTGTTACCAAGTTAATGCCCTGAATTTAGATGAGGAATTTACCAAGAACCCCTGTGTGCAAAAATTTAACTCTTTTTGCCTCTTTTTGCCCAGGTATGAAAACCTTATTTGTATAAGCCTTGTCTACGGGCCATGGGTTTTCTTTCTTTATGCACCTCTAGGAAGGTCCATGTCACAGGAAGGGGAGCACATTTGGGGCAGAGAGTACCAGGGAAGCAGCCTGATTATAGTGGACACACTCAAAGTCGTTCTCATTAAAAGATATTAATCTTCCTTCCCTTCAGTGTGTTAGCTCTTTTAGTTTGTTAGTTCACATGTAAAATTCCATGGAAATTTATAAAATTGGGTGGAATGGCTCTCTTAGGAATAGAGAGAAGTTGTTCCACACATAATAGAGCTCATGTGTCAGAAGTCCTTTATCTTTGTGACCCATCCTAGGTGTAACTCTCAAAGGGACACAGCAGGCTATGTCACCTGGGTGCGTTTTGTGCCATGACAAAAAGCTTATCACCTTCAGCTGTAAACAGTAGCTGCCTCAGCATCAGTCCCCTCTTTGGTGAGCAGTGGGAGATATTGTCCTACAGGTGTTTACAGAGATTGGCAACTCAAGGATCCATTACACAAAACAGATTTTGATTGAAAAAATTGGTGGAAGGATACATTTCTTCTATCTGCCCAGGAAAGTGGCTTTCTCAAAGGGTGCACATTGCTGGGTAGGCCAGGTAGATTAAATCAGTAGGCTCCTTTCCCTAGCAGACCACCCAAAATATGGGGAACAAATTTGTTTCTCTGCATATGCACACCCAAAAAGCAAAAAAAAAAAAAAAACAAAAAAAATTGAGTTGACATTTATGATGAGCATAATTAATTTGCACATGTCTAATTCTATTCTTTCAAAACAACATTATGCCAAGATCATGGGATGTGATAAATATTAATTTATTGTGAAAAGCATAATTTATGTAGAATATGTATTTTTATAAGTCTGCATCAAGCAGAGTATTCTGTATTAACAGTCCTAAATGCATTGCCACCCAGTGTATCACATTGTCAGGAGACTTGTTCAGTTGTATATGTTTTCAATTTATTTGTCATGTGTGCCATCTATTTAAAATGTTAGTGGTCTTGGAACTTCATATTTGAATTTAAGGTGATATTTAAACCTTCGTAATCTAAGGACAAAAGCTCAAGTACATGAATGATAACTTTTTAAAAATCCTGTGTTTTCACATCGTGGCCACAGAAGCAGTTGCATCACGGTCCTATCCCATATCAGCTTCCCTTCAGTAGAGGGGTACTTGGTGCCCTGAGAATTCAGTACTTGAAGGAATATGCAATTAAGGTGAAAGATATTCAGAAACTGTCTGGGGCATATTGTAAACTCACTACTGTGGCCTCTTATTTTTAACTTCTATTTCCATCTTCTAGTTAAAACTCTGAAGTTGTCAAAATCACAGACATGATTTTGCTTGCATGGTTTTTAAAGAGAGGAATCTACAGACTATTCCCCCCAATCTGAAATGAGTCCAGTTCCAAAATTCTAACTTCCGGATTTAAGAACTCAGTGAAAAAGAGCTTCATGAAATACAGTGTCAGATTTAACTTTTCTATTTCCTAACTTTTTAATAGGCCTTTATTAAATAAAATGTTATGGTAAAAATAATCTTATTTTCAAGGAAGCAATATCTGTTCTACATTTAACAGCCAGCTGATGGCCTGGTATATACCTAGTACTCAATACTTTTTGTTAAAGTATTGAAAAAAAGAAAAAAATGAATGAATTTAGCAGTAATGTAGATCTTCTTTTCCCTTAAGCTTGGGAAACCAAACCTAAACAATAGCAATTATTAATAATAACCTGTAGGCCAACAGGCCCAGAGAATGAAAAAATCTGTAGGGATATTTTTAATAATGGTGTTAACAAAAGGTTAACCTCATATTGAAAGATACTTTTTATAATTTTAAACCTCTATATATCATTTTATAAAATCCAGAGACTCTCAAAATTATCTGTAATATAATAGCCACCTAGTGCATGTGTGTACCCTTTGGATTGCTACTGAAGGTTTAAGATAGCTATATAGCTATACACCAAAAAATACAAATAAAATATCCTAAGAACTATATATTTGAGATTCGTCTTCTCTGTGTGCCATAATATAAATTCCAACTTTAATTCTATTGCGTATGTTAAAAATGAAATTAAACATTTTCAACCTAAGATTTTTTAAAATTAATACTTCTTTATATGCTTTTAAAACTTGTCAACTTTGTAATTTCTCAAATACTTTTCACCCCGAAGTTTAGGAACAATTTAACTTTTTAGTTGGTTTTCATAGAAAAAAGGGTTAGAAGACTTCTAAGAAATGTTTCCTTTAGCAGTAATTACCTTGCTGACTTGACATAATTTGTGGTAGAAGTATGCTCTGTTGTTCTTTTACAGTTGAATTTTTACCAAGAACACTTTAACTTTGTTAAGTGTTTATATTTGTTTGACAATATAGAGCGACTTGGGAAGAAATGATGACTGTCTTCTGATGTAATCAGCTAACAAACACAAAGATGAATAACACAACAGGCAGTCATTTTCAAGTATATGAAAAAACCCTATTCTATAAGGCAAGGCTGAATGCCTCAGAAAGTCATGGTTCTCTTTGTCCTTTACAGATGGCCATCACAGCAGTGACCCTTGGAGCTCTTCCAGTGGGATGAATCAGCCTGGCTATGCAGGAATGTTGGGCAACTCTTCTCATATTCCACAGTCCAGCAGCTACTGTAGCCTGCATCCACATGAACGTTTGGTAAGGCAGACGTACCCGATAATGGGAATATCACAGCTAGTTTATTATACTTCATCCTCTGTCTTTCCATGCATGTACACAAGGACTCTGCAAATAAGTGCAAAAATTGCACACACCCATTGTTCTTAAGTTGTATTCTTTCTGTGATCAAAGACATAACAGGATCAGATCACCTTTGTAAATTCTTCCAGATTCTCTCTGGCATTGTTCTTTTGTTTATTGTGTTTTGCTCTGTGCCTTCTTTATCACAATGTCAGCTTCCTTGAGTACATAAATAGATACTTATTTAAGTTGCAGAATCTTAACATGGTGGTTCCTGGTCATTTTTTGCTATCTGTGGTTTCAAAGGATGTACTGCAGAGGGCAGAGTGATGGTCAGTAGGTTATATGCATCACCCAGGAGCATTTAATTTCCCCTTGACTGGCTTATGTCAGCTTTGGCCTGTTGTGATGTATCCAAAAGAAGTAGTTTATATTTTCTGTAGACTTCCATCAGTAAGAGAAAGCATGAGGTTTCTACATAGATCAGATTCCCATTTTTCAGTATTTTAATTCCCATCCTAGCCTGCCACTCATACTGTGTTTTGCCTCACTCCAGGTGAAAACTGCTGGGCTCTAGAATGTTAAGTCTTTCATTACTAAACGTTTGCACTCTGTCCATCACCTACATTCATCTATCATAGTATGTCTCTTTATCCTGAAGGAAACAACTCAACTGACTGTCTTCTAGCCTTAAATATCACTATAGCCCAGAATCCACTGTTGAACTTAAGTCTGTCATTAAACAGAGGAAAGAGCCTAGATCTTGAGTGAGATTTGGGATGCAGATAAGATGAAATTTGAATCCCTTGTGCAAGAACATAGCTTAATATGTGAACCTCAAATCCTACAAATGTGAAAGCATATGGGAAATCCAGTGATCCTAGGTGATACTTACACCACTACTCTTCATCTTGCATTTGTCCCTTTTTCTTCTTCTCATATCCACACGTAGGTTTCTTTCTCTGTTCTGATAAAGGAAGTCATTCTGGATTCATGTGGTCTTTGCTCTCTTTTGCTTAACCAGCACATATAAGAAACAGGATCTGATATCCTACTCTAATAATCAAAAAAATTCCAGAAGTTAAGATTTCTGATATCCTTGAAAATCCATATTTAGTTGTTCCTAGTGGTGGAGATGCCTTAGTAGTCAATTAGCCTGTACATTCCTAAGAGACAAACAATGGAAATGGAATGGGCCTTTTTGTATCATCTCCCAAGACTGAATGTGTAAATCACAAACTATCTCACATGTCAGCACATTTCCAGTAAATAGCAGATGACTTGTTTTCAAATTTTCTCTTCACCCACCTCCTATTTGGAGATATTAGAGTGAAAGCTTAGAGAAATGTCAACTGTATCAACTATTATTATGCTAGAATTCATTTTGGCTAAAATTTTCATTTCTCCACCATCATTTTCCACTTCTCTGGGAACTCATCGTCAAAACTATATGTGTCCTATGAGCAAGGAAAGTTTTGATTACAAATAAAAGTTTTAGGCACTATACCAGCATGTTGGAATTTCAGTTCTTTTAAGAGTTGCCCATTTGACGTTAATTTTTCTTCCCTTCTGTGTTTCTTTCTTTTCCTGTCATTCTTGAGAGTTTTGAGTTAGGCGATTTGATATTATCCTAGTCCAGTTCACTGCTTGGGAAGCAGCTTTGAAATGTGCTTCCATGCACAAAGAGCGTAATTTCAAAACGGAAACCAACTATATTCCTTTTAGAAAAAGTCTTACAGAACCAAAACAGTATTATCAACCAGAGAGAAAAGAGCATTTTGAAGTAGTAACCCAATAGGCTATATCAGAACCTATATTTGCAATGCCATTTACCTATCACAAAACACAGGATTTTCATTTTTCATCTGATCAGTTAACAGATTTCAGAGAGTAGAATTTTTGTTTTAAAGGGGACATGAATAAGCTATCTTGTAACGTATACTAATGAATTTTCCCACTGTTAGTGAAACTATTGAATTATTGTATCTATTTATCATTGTACTTGCAGTATTTAATCATCTAAAAATCTTTTACTGAAGTGACTTAGAAGAATCTGACACTGAGAATACTTTGAATATACAGTAGCAGTTGGTGTCGTTTCAGTTGAAAATAATGGTAGTTCCTTATAATTTTATTCTTAGCATCTGGCTAGCCCCATACTAAACAAAGGGATAGTTTAAGAAAAAGCTAAGTGCTGTTCCTGGATTATTTGGGGGATAATTTGGCCAAGTTGATATTATCTCTAAAGATAAAACATTTTTAAAACATCATTGCCTTCATCACTTTATGCCATGTTATAACAGAATGTGTAATTATAAAACTTCAGATCCACGTACTTTCAGTAGCAACTGTCAAGTTACCGACGTTTAGTTTTTAAATCCCCTTTACAGTTTTAGCCTGTCCAACAGAATCCCACAGCTAATCATTACTGTGTTACAGATACCCACACAAAATCTCAGATGAATGGAGTTTGCGATTAAGCTTTGGAATGGGTTGTTGTAGATGATTTTACGTTTGGAATGACTTGGCAGGGTTCTTTTTAAGAACAGGATAGAGTCCTCACTGTCTGGCATGATTTAGGCATGGTCTTTGCACTACAGGGCGAAACAGTCCTAGGAATCTGGAATTTTCCTTTAAAGGAAGTTCTGTTGTCTTTTATTTTTTTGTAACATAAACCCTTACTTCAGTAATTCTCAACTGATGGCAGTTTTTCCCTTTGGGGAACGCTTGGCAATGTCTGGGGACATTTTCATTGTTACAACTAGGGACTAGATGCTACTGGAATCCAGTGCGTAGAGGCTAGGGGTGCTGGTAAACATGACGTCATATACGGGAGAGCTTCCACAGCAAAGAATTACCTGGCACAAAAGATCAGTAGTGCCAAGGTTGCGAAATCCTGCCCAGACCCAAAGCATGATTTTATTCTTATTTATATGCACCAGTTATTATATTTTTCCAATCTTTGAATTATCAACCAGTATATCACTAATGGAAACATTTCCAACAGTTACTTTGTTAATAGACACAAAATACACTACTCTTGGGCATCACAAGTTAAAATGAATGAATAGTGGGCATGTAAAGCCTCACACTTTGTCACACTCTTCATGTCCTTTGTAGCAAGCAGGAAAGACAGTAATAGCTGGATTGAGAGACTAAGAGGACCTCTTATAGTTGATCCCTAAATCCTCTAAAAGAGACATTATTCTCTGGTGTATTTATTACATCTCTGAATGACAGTAGTTTTCAAGATAGTTTTTAATGTAAAATAATCTAGTTATAAATCTCATTAGTTTATTTCAGCATCTAATTTTCTGTGAATCTCTAAAAATAACTGATTTACATGGATTTCATTGGTTTCCATCTTTATAATCTATGGGGATTAATTTTTCCTTTTATTCTGTGAACCCAGCATTAACCCTTCATCAAATCCCAAATTACTGCCCGTTTTACATAAAGTTAAAAGGGCCCAAAGATTCTCACTAATGTGACTATCTGTTTTGTTTTGTTTCATCTTCTGATTATTATAGTTAGTTAAATATTATAATTCTTTTCCTCTTTTTTTGATTTTTGTACATTTCAGACTGATTTGTAGTTCGTCTGTTCTTCAGAAATTCCACATGGAATAGGACTGTGTAAAAGTGAAGTTAAACTTAGTCATCTCTTTGTTGTTGTTGTTGTTGTTGTTGTTGTTGTTGTTGTTGTTGTTGTTTGAGATGGAGTCTTGCTCTGTCGCCCAGGCTGGAGTGCAGTGGTGCAATCTCGGCTCACTGCAAACTCCGCCTTCCAGGTTCACGCCATTCTCCTGCCTCAGCCTCCCAAGTAGTTAGGACTACAGGCGTCCACCACTGAGCCCAGCTAATTTTTTGTATTTTTGGTAGAGACAGGGTTTCACTGTGGTCTTGATCTCCTGACCTCATGATCCACCTGCCTCGGCCTCCCAAATTGCTGAGATTACAGGCGTGAGCCACCGCGCCCGGCCCATCATCTGTTTTTTTGTTCTTTTTTCCACATTCTGTTTCTTTTCCTCCATTTTTTTATAGTGTTTACCTCTATAGCAGAAATAGCTCTATCCCTGCTAAGCTTTCAGATTAGCTGTACTATGGAATGGGCCCACTATTATTTTTCATTGGAGAAAATTCCATGGATTACCTGGGGCATTCATTAAGTGGCAAGTAGAAATGAGTTTAACAGGTAGCCTAAGGAATTTTGGGGTCAAGGAAAGAAAGAGGTGCATGGAATTTAAAAATTTGAAAGGCATTCTCAGGAACTTGGAAAGATGTAAAGGCATCATCTTAACTTTTTTACTGACGTCCTTTAAGTTGGGCTGTTTTGGTTTTCCAGAGGTAATATTTTCAAAAACATTCATGTATCATTGAAAATCCTACCTCTAATACATAGATTCATCTCCTTAGACTAGTTGGCTCTCAAATAAGTTATACTTCAATCCACTGTTTATTAAATTCTAACTGTTAACCAATTGTTCATTGAGCATATGGTATAATTATGTGTTCAGTAGTTAGCCGCAGGTTGTGGGATGCAGAACTATAAGCTCTATTCCTTTAAATAGTTTACAATATAGGTGAAAATACATTAGAAAGAGCAAGAAATGAAAGGCAAAATATAATTAAGTGTTAAAGAGCATAGTGCAGAATGTAAGTGCATTAGGGACCCAGAGAGAAGAGATGGTGGAAGAGTTGGAGGTAGTTAGGGACTCTTCAAGAAAGAGGTAGAATTCAAGATGGATCTCACAGAGTAAATAGGGCAACACTCAAGAGACTATCATTTCATTCCTCCTGAGCAAATGCTTGGGTTTTAAATACCCATGACTATCAGCATCATATTCAATCTCTAATTTTGAAATAAACAATTTTAAGAGCGTTTCCAATAATGATACAATAAAGCCTCATAGTCCATTAATATATTGCATATGAAGAAAAAGTGTATTTTAGCTTTAATACTTTACATAACACATTCAGATGCCTATGAGAATCACTTTTGAAGCTGCTTTTTATCAAAATAGCTCAGCACGTTTTTGTAAATTACTATGTCCATTTTAGTGATCTGTTCATTCCCAAGCAGATGGGTAGATTGCAACTAATTTGCCACCTTACAGGCACTGTGGCATACCCAAGAAAGGCAGCTTATTTGGAAAACTAATGTAATAGTTAAACTCAAAGCAGAGTCTTAAACCAAATGATTCTGTAAAGATGTTGTTCTTTCATTGCCAGCAATATGAGGATTGCTCGTAGGTGGGGCATGTAAAGAAAGGACTCAAACCAAAATAAGTCATGTGGTCCTAATTTAATTCAGTATAGTCAATGGTTACATATTGATGAATAAGAGAGATATTTAACCATTAGTGCTTTTAAAATTTTTTATTTACTAAATTTTATTGTTGCTGGGGTTCAAAAATAATTTAATTTGGGAAGAAGAAGATTGGAAACTGGTTAGTCTTTGCCATTTAGTTTCAAGAAAGTCAGGATGAAATGTAATATAAGCCCTGTGGATCATAATGTTTTTTATTCATTATTTAGTGGAATCTTTTCCACTTGATCAGCAGGCCACACAAAAAAATTAATAGTAGAGTGGTCTTTTATGCTGCTGAAACCCTGGAGGTGATTTTAAACAGTAATCTGCAGATTTCAAGACTGTGATCATTTCTCAATGCCCCTCATTGCCATTATATTCCTCCACAGTTGATGCAAACCCAAGCTAACTGTGTTTCTGTATAACTTATTATTTGAAAAATGAAAGCTGTCAGATCTAAGCAAGATATATTCTTGGCTATTTTGAAATTCTAATAGCTGTCTCCATTGTAAAATAGAGAGTTGTGAGAAAAGTATTTGAAAATAACTCACTGAATACCTTATGATTAAATATGGCCACCTTTTTCTGCTTCTTGCTATAGAGCTATCCATCACACTCCTCAGCAGACATCAATTCCAGTCTTCCTCCGATGTCCACTTTCCATCGTAGTGGCACAAACCATTACAGCACCTCTTCCTGTACGCCTCCTGCCAACGGGACAGACAGTATAATGGGTGAGTCACAGAAATGCCAATTCTGATACCGACAATCGGTGTCAGGGTTTAATCATCAAGGACCTCTTTTTCCCTTTCATAACTGAATAGCAATTAGGCAATAAATATTAGTCACATAACAGAATGAACACACAAATGAACCAATCAGAAGTAAAATCACTGGCTTGAGCATAACCGTATTTTTGGTCACAAGACACTGAAATTTAACTACGTTCTCCATCGCGAGTCATTAGATTGAACAAGGGTTCAAACAGACCAAAACTATCTTGTTCTTCACATTCAAAAAGAGTGAACAAAGTCATAAGACGAGCCTAGTGAGACTAGGAGCTACAAAGCAGAATAACTCTTAATGGTAGTTATCAACCACTTCCCAAAAATCCAGTCATTGTGCTAGGCTTTTATCCATGGTGTGCCACTGTCTTCCGAGGACTGGTTAATGTGAAATTCTCAGGTGACTCATAATAACTCCATGAGGTTAATCTTCTGGAGAATGTGACACTGTGGAGTCCCTCAGAGGGGAAGAAGTATTTGTTCACTTATGAGAGAGGAGATGCCTGGGCATCAGTTGGCCAGAAATTATTTGTTGCTGCTTTTAATTAATTAATTAATTTATTTTTACCAAGGACATTTACCAATAAGTTAAGATTCAAGAAGAATGCTGCCCCCATGAACTGAGCCATCATACTCTCATTTATCGTGATGTTCACTGTGGTCTTTTCCGTAGGACAGGTGGTTCCCCGATCAGCATTCCCACTTCGAGGAATGAACTGAACTGGATGTCCAGCTGCCCCTGGAGGGTAGAGGTGGAGTTGGTGAGGAGATAGCTACCTGCTTCTGAACCAGCTTTGACACCTTGTTGTTCAGATAAGCAGCAAGCTTAGTGCACCAGGGTCTTATTAAAACCTCAGACTTCTCAGATGATCACTTTCTGTGGTTCTAGCTCAAACTGACTCCTTTCTTGGCCTGAATGTCACTCTTAGAGCATCAGTGGGGAGAATACTCAGTGTATGTCTTTGAGAGAAGATTGCACAACAGAATAATGGTGCTGTTGAGTCCTCTTAGCTCTTTGTACTTGTTTTCTTTAGAGAGTGTGTAGAATTTGGGGAAGTGGCGTGAATCACTTATGTAGGAACGTTTTTCATGAAGGAGGAGAGATGTGTTTTGAAACGTTGGAAATATAATTTCTGCCTCAATAATGCCCTCCCTGCTTATTCAATAATATATTTCACACTTGAGATGAGCCATCTCGAAGCCTCTCCACTCCACTATCGTGTCTAAGAAGCAAATTGAGGAGAGAGTTTCCATTTTTTTTAACTTTTCCTAACCAAGCTTCTACAAATATGTTGCATCAGTTTGACCTTGGAGAGCTACAGACAGAGGTCACATGGGGAAGTTTGTTAGCTATCAATGCAGTTTTGGCAGATTTGAAAAACAAGAAGAAAGAAAGCAGTGCAGAACTGAAAGAGTGAGAAAAGCATATTTCACTTCAGTGTGGTTTGACAAATGGAAAGCCCCTTTCTGCAGTCATGAGGTCTGGTTATGAAGAAGGATGACCGGTCATTCATCCTTTTACATGACAGATTTCCTGTCTACTTGTGGTTTGAGTAATTTTCTTTTTTAGGAAGGTATGAAGGTGGAGCAGAACCTTGAGTTGAGGAAAACATATTTAGGCGCTGTTTGAAAAAAAGTTTTTCTGATTGATTTGCAAAACAGTCCTCTTGAGAGAGAGGCACTATGACTTGGAAAGGACATATCAGGAAATGGGGTGGTTATCTCCATGAGCTGTAGACAGCTTAGCCACAACTCTCAGTGGGAATGAGTTTTGCTTGGTTTTAGCTGGTCATTGTCATTAGTTTGTGGATGAACAGGAGAATCCACTTGTTGGTCTAACCAGAGTGGAGCAATAGGTGACTTCTGTATGCTGAGAATAGACTTAACTTGTTAAAAGCCATAGGGCCTTATTTAAGGGTCTTGACAATAATAAAAGCGCTATAATTTAAAAACAAAAGTATGAGATTTTTAGAACTCAGGAAAGGGCTTTCTAGAAATTTATTTCATATAATGGATGCACTTGTCAAAATCCACCAGCAGAATGATAAAAAGATGCATAATCTTTCAGGAAATAGGTAGACATGGTAATTCAGCAGTTTGTAGGAGCAAACCTTTATTATTATGCATAAATACAGATATTACTTTAAGGTTACTTTAAAGGAGAACATTCGAGAATGCTTTTCTTTAAAATAATATTTTCACCAATTGTGTACGTGAAAATGCAGAGGAAAATTTAAGCATAATAAACCTTAGTATTGCGTGATGTCTGAGTGGCCCATGTTTTTTCACATTTAAGTTCTCTTAGGCTTTGATTTGATTTTTCGAGTGTGGTAGAAGTCAGTGATGGCAGTGTGTCTGTATAACAAGAAGAGAAGCTTTCTCTTCTGATGTTAGTGATACTTCTGTAACAAACAGTATGGATTAATAGGATACATCTGCAGACTTTTGAAAATATTTGGCATATACTCACTCATTCTGAAACGCAGGAAGTAAAGAAATATTACGTTGCCTGTATCTCAAAGAACAAACAGAGCTAATTAAATAATTGGCAAATAGGGAACACATAGCCTGACACATGTTTGAGATTACACACGATTCTGTAGAAAATGACTGTAAGCAATACTAATGCCTTAAGAATGGGGTTCAAGCACTAACACATGGACATCACATTTTTCACGTTTTCTTGGTAAAAAGTTGCAAGACAGTGCAGTCTTTTCATACAGGGTGTTGATGTCTTAGGAAGCTGCTTTTTCAGTTTAGAAGAGGGCTGCTGCCCTTCATCTCAGTGTCATGTTATAATATGTCTTTCTGGTGGTCAGCAGTTGTCTTGAACTGACACTAGAACAACGCAGTGCATGTGGGGTGAGATACAAGCTCTAGAACTCTCAGAAAGGAACTTCTCTGTAACTACATTCCCTTTCTTCTTCTTCTGTCCTCTGCATCTCAAAGATGGAAGATGTCCACTGAGGTTTACTATTTGTTTGGCTTGGGGGAGTGACTGGGTGTTTCTTGCTTTTTTTTCTTTTGCCCTGTAATACCCAACATCATTTTTTTGAGAAATCCTTAAGAATGATAAAGCTTACTTGGATTACATTAATGAGGTGTGTTTTTTTGTTTTTTTTTTTTTTTTTATGACACATTCATCCATGGATTTTCAAGAGAATTGCAGAACAAGATATTTTATTCATCGCATACAGTCCACTACTTTTCTCAAGCCTCACTGGCACACTCTGGAGATCGTATTAGACCTTTCTGAATTGAAAGGGTCGTCTAATTAGCCCTACAGTTAGAGGAATATAATGTATGGGACACAAGCATGGATTCACAGTAGTTCAGCTGGCGGCACACCCAGTTAAGGAGAGAAGCTGTCAGGGGTCTTTGGGAGTTACCAGCATCAGTACCTTCTACTCAGTTCTTCAGACTCTTTCAATGTTATGCCACTGGGCATTCTCAGAAGCAGTGCAGTTCAGTACCTCTGCATCTGAACATACATATGGAGGAGGAAGTGTAGTACGTTATTAGATACCAGCTATAGCGAATAGGAATGTCTACAGGATAGTAACCATACATATTTGGTTAGCCACATATTTCCTTCCTATTTGCAATAGTATCCAGTAGCCCTTCCTGATGGAAAGAAGTAAGAGGACCTCCTACCATAGCACGGACCACTGAGACTGCTCAAGGATAAGAATGCTTCATCTCCCCATTGGGACATACCATCTGTATATATTCACAGGGTGTGACCCTTTGTGGTTTGAGGCTACACACACTCTCTTGCCCTCAGAGAGAATTGGTCATATAACTAACATAATGGTTATAATAACTATTATTGTTGTATTAGTCTTTAACTGGCCTGCTTTCTAATACATGGTCTTTTCCATGTTTTTAAACCTCAAACCAGTGTTGAAGGAAGAGACTACCAAGATTGATTTAATACACCATATGCTAAAGATTACCCTGGAATATCTATTTGGTTCATGAATTAATCTGGCTTAGAACTTTCATTTCTAATGACATGTTTGAATGACATGTTAGCATGTGGCTTGTCTAGTAGAAACATTATGTCCTTTTCCCCTTGAGGACTTGTTTTCACAGTAATTTTATTATTAGAGTAGTCGCATAATGTTCACTTTATATTTTACAAGAATATTGAGCCTTGAAATAGTCGGGTGATGAACAAGCACAGAGCATAAGAGTAATATGAATTTTATCGAGCAATGTCAAGGCATCTTAGTTACCAAGACCACCAACAGAGAACATTAAACTAGTTTGATTTAAATCTCCTCTATTTCCTGTGCACAATTAGGAAGCCCAACTTCCCCTGAATTCCTAGGAATCCCTCTTGTTAAAAATTAGTGCATTGTAGTCTATATACTTGAGTTTTTATTTTGAAATGGTTGTAGTAGGAGTGCTGGAAATGCTCCCTCATTTTGTCATCTTTATGGATAAGCACATGGTATTGTTATGCTGTTTCTAATGGTTTCATAACATGAGGGTCACTCGGACACTGTTTAGAAAACCCTACTTTGAAAGCAGTCATCTCTCAAGCAAACACAGTGTGAATTGTGCTTCTTATTCCTTTGATGCCTTCATGATGTTCCTAGCCTTAGATGATGGGTGTGCGTTAAAGGGGCAACACATTTTCCAAATTCTGATTTGTAGTAGTTGATCCCAAGGCACCGCTCATCCCACTGTTTTGTTGAGGGTGTGTTCTAATGGGAATGAACATTTCCCCAAAGCTGAGACTGAGACAGAGGGTGGTCTAGCATGTAGCCCAAGATACAAAACCCTTCTTTCTGCTTCATCTTCTAGCCAGCAACACCACCTGTGTTCAAGCCATCTGAACAATACTTGGGTGGCAGGCAGTGTCGAAGCCTCCTACAAAAATTACAGTTCCTCTTAATAACTGCTCATCTTCCATTCACATTTGTATGTTATAGCTCTACTTAGGGACTGATTATATTTCTCTTGGGCAAGATAAATTGATTAGAGCCAAAAGTAGAAATCAATAAAGTCTTTACCAAGCAAATGCATTGGTTTTCATCTTTATTTCTGTTACATGGACATTTTGATCATCTCTAATATGAATTGATAAAAATCTTGGGCCTCAAAGAGTAGTCAAGTCCTCTTACATTAAAGCTGAAAATGCGGGTTTGATTTATCTTGCTAAACATGGCCCACTTCTCAATGCAAAAAAAAAAAAAAAAAAATTCTGCCACTTGAGAATTAAAATATATTTACTTTCCAGTTATACCCTTTGTTATATCAGTCACACAAATAAAAAGAGAAATCTGTAAGAGAAAGACCCAAGTAGCTTAACATGTTCAGGGAATCTAGAAAATGTAGCTTCTCCAGTGTTTCCTGGACCAGAGCAAAAGGCATTCCAAGTGAAAGGGCAAACTGGCCCCAGTAAACTGCTTTGAAATTTAAGCCCTTGGGTTTGGCACTCCAGCTGTTGCAAGGTAAAATGGCTTCATGTTAAAAAATAGTCTGTTCTTATCAGTGATTTCCATGAGTAGCCTTTGTAGTTTTCTGAAATATTTTCATGACATGATGAGGTAAGCAGTTGATTCTATTTTTAATTCTATTTCCTGAGTCATAATATCTCCCTGCATAAAACAGGCACTGATAGAAAGTTTAGTTAGAAAGGCATAGTTCTAAGGAAATCAGAATGATCATAATATCTTGCCTCTTCTAACGTGTGATTTTTGGGGCATGCATATTTAGTTTTTAAATGCTCCTAAAATATTTTTATTGGTGTTCAATACTTTGTTTAGTTTCATAAATATATGTATATTATTTATAATCTTCATTTTAAAGTTGTTTAAAGGAAGAATTAATCTTTTGAAAGCCACTACTGTAGCAGATATTATCTGTAATGAAGCAATATCTTGTTCTTTTTTGGCTTAGGTTCTTTGTTAGATAATGTGATTTTTCCAATGTAGCTCCAAACTTTTTGTGAAAATCTGTATTCAAATGAAGCAAATATCACAGATTATTTTGGCTGGTAGATCTAATTTTTAGGTATATAATAATGATAAGAAATATTGCTCCTAGGGAAAAAAAAAAAGATAAGTACCCCCAAATACCATGGTAATGCATACTGAAAAAAGGTTAGTGTCACCTATATTTCACATAATTATTATTTTCTCTTTATAATGGTTTTTAGGTTTGTTTGTTCTTGTTGTTTGAGGCAGAGTTTTGCTCCTGTTGCCCAGGCTGGAGTGCAATGGCACGATCTCAATCTCCTGGGTTCAAGCGATTCTCCTGCCTTAGCCAGGCATAGTGGTGCATGCCTGCAATCCCTGTTTTTAGTTTTTAAAGGACTCCTTAATACAGAAATTCTTCTCGTTTTCACACTAGATATAATTTGTTGTATTTTATCTTATATTAAATATTTTTAGTACTATTGATATCTGAGTTGCTCTCACTGGTCCAATTGTATGATGTCAGACCCTCATTTCTAAGAACTTGCTTATACAATACCTATCATGAGTGCTAATGACTCATGTATTTTAATATCATAACTTTGTGATATGGAAAAGAAGTTTGTTTTATCACAAGGTAATTGTGTTCTTTTTATCATGTGCCAGTTTTCTTTCAGCATTTTAGCAATTAACAAATAAATATGGGTGTGGGTTTTGTAAACCAAATAAAGCATATATCAAAACGTTATCGGGTGGGTGCTTTGGCTCACTCCTGTAATCCAGCACTTTGGGAGGCCAAGGCGGGCGGATCACAAGGTCAGGAGTTCGAGACCAGCTTGACCAACATGGTGAAACCATGTCTCTACTAAAAATACAAAAATTAGCCAGCGTGGTGGCATGCGCCTGTAATCGCAGCTACTCAGGAGGCTGAGGCAGGAGAATCGCTTGAACTCGGAAGGTGGAGGTTGCAGTGAGCCGAGATTGTGCCACTGCACTCCAGCCTGGGCAACAGAACAAGACTCCGTCTCAAAAAAAAAAAAAAAAAAAAAAAAAATCTAACTGAGACAGCCAAAATATAAATATATGAAAATAACAAGCATAAATTAGCTATGCTAAGCAGAGGTCAGGAGAATTAAATTATGACCTGGAAAAGCCATAGAATTGGACCACTGAAGATCTGACCCCACTACTGCATTTTAAAAGTGTGGAAGGTGATGACAACACATTTGAGA
Organism: Chlorocebus sabaeus; assembly: GCF_047675955.1. Classification (NCBI taxonomy): domain Eukaryota; kingdom Metazoa; phylum Chordata; class Mammalia; order Primates; family Cercopithecidae; genus Chlorocebus; species Chlorocebus sabaeus. Next base: position 25,229,569 of record NC_132921.1, read on the forward strand.
AGGCTCTCTTAGTTCAAGAATGGAGCTGGCAAGTCTTTTAAATTACATACCTGTTTAATGAAATTTTGCTTGGATTCATTGGGTGATTTAAGCTTTTCTTTTCTTATTTCACAAAATAGTGAAAAAAACTTTCCTCCAGAACGTTAATAGGTTTTATTTGGATACTATGTCTATTTGCTAATGTTGAGGCTTTAATAAATACAACATACCCCAAGTTCTAGGCATTCTGTTAATACTGAAGACTTCACAGGAATCCTGGAAATCCCATTTTATCACTTAGTTCTAAAGGCAAGATACCTTCAAACGATACATGTTAAAGAAAGCTGGCTTTGAATTATATACTGGAATATATGTCTTTTATTATTCACAATACTCTTTGTTCTTCTCTTCTGTAGATAAAAATACCAGTGTTTAAGGCAGTAGAGATAAGCTTCATGAATATGTAGTCTTACTTTATCTCTGGAATTTGAGACCATATTGACTTTTAGTAGCATACCAGTTCACTTTTTTTTAGTGTTTACACAGACTTTTAAATATGTGGAGAATATATGTTATTTAAAACATTAAACATATTTTCTCTCCTTGTTAGTCAGATCTGTTGTGGAAATTTTTGTTTGTTTGTTTGGTGTACTGTGGAACTATGAGACGAATACCCCGTTTTGCTATGTATCAAATTTCTATTTATTTGAAAACAGGTGGAAGTTATTTGTGAAGATAATTCCGTTTACTATAAAATAATATAAAGAAAAACCAGACTCTGAGGACTCCAGAGACCTGAAAGTACTACATACTTGTCAGCAATGACCATCACATAGCTTGCTACATTCACCAGCTCATCAATAGCAAGGGGAAAGTCATAACAAGGAAACCACTTTATCTTTAAACCAAGGTGTCAGGTTTATATTTTATCTGTAAAAAAAGTAACATGAATATATTTGACATCTACCTCAGCAAACAAATTAATGCTAATTAAAGATTAATGTGTTGTAATTAGCATTAAAAATGCAATTAAATTGTGAGTAAATGGACCAGGAATAGAAAATTGTTAGACGTCTCACTGCCTGGTTTTCATATTCTGCCTTTTGTTTTTGCAGCAAATAGAGGAAGCGGGGCAGCCGGCAGCTCCCAGACTGGAGATGCTCTGGGGAAAGCACTTGCTTCGGTGAGGAAATATTGACTTTGGACTCCATATGTACCATTGTAAAGGGTGAACTTTAATCAGAAGTGGACATTTGGAATTTTAGAAAATGAATGGCAAATAGCTTTGATTTTTAGAAAATGCTAGCTTTCGTGTATAACAGTCACTGGAAAATTTGAGAAGGCTCTGAAGCTTCCAGTATCTAGAGAGTCTCTTTCTCTCATCCTCGCAACGGTACTAAGCCTGACTCAATTATGGATTTGGGAATATTTTCCTGGCCTTTGGTTTATCGGTTTTTTATACTGATGTCGTATTTTATTCTAACGTAGTAATGGTGCACATTGACCAACTAAGACTGTCTTAGCAAGGAATAGTTCTAAAACACTTTGAAAGAGGCATTTGAAAAAAAAAAAAAATGAAAATAACTGAAGTCCATGAAGAATTGTCATAATTGGCACCTGGGAGACTCAGATTCTCTGCTTTGCCCAGCTACTGCCAGAAAGCTAAAATTGAACATTTCTTGCATGTTCCCTGATGAGAAAATGGCATACCTTCATTGGTCTCAGAGAGTATATCTGGTATTTTAGTCAAAAGCTAAACATGGTCATTTAGAAATGTAAGTGGAAGGCCGGGAGTGGTAGCTCACACCTGTAATCCCAGCACTTTGGGAGGCCAAGGTGGGAGGATCACTTGAGGTCAGGAGTTCAGGACTAGCCTGGCCAGCACGATGAAACCCCGTCACTACTAAAAACACAAAAATTAGCTGGGCATGGGTGGCGCATGCCTGTAATCCCAGCTACTGTGGAGGCTGAGGCAGGAGAATTGCTTGAACCTGAGAGGTAGAGGTTGCAGTGAGCTGAGATCGTGCCACTGCCCTCCAACCTGGGTGACAGAGCAAGACTCCATCTCATAAATAAATAAATGTAAGTGGAGATTTGTTTCTCTAAGATTTTGTCTCTTCAGTTGGCTTTTACCATTGGGAGCATTAAAAAAGTTCACACTGTATTAGCATTGTGCCTTAAGTAAAAGTTTTTGTTTCATCTGGGCCTTCTGATGCTATGGAATCAAATGCCTAAATCTGGCAAACAAGTGGCAAAATATCTTAGGAATGATCCTCATTTTGTAAATGAGGAAAGGAAAGTTCAGAGTATCTGCCTGGCTTGCCCATAGTCACACAGCCAGTAGGAACGAAGAGTTGAATTGAAGTCTGCTGACCCCAGCCTGGCTCTTTTCCCACCAACCCATACCACATCAGTAATTCTTGTTTTGAAAAATTAAAATAATTGTTAAGTTCTTCATTTGACAATATTGGTAATGTAGTTGATTGTTACATGTATTTTGTAACTGGTAAGTTTTAAATGAATTGCATTGACAACTTTGTAGTTTAGAAAAATGTGAATTATTTTAATGAATGAGGGTTTTTTTTTTTCTCCCTATGTTTTAAGATCTATTCTCCAGATCACACTAACAACAGCTTTTCATCAAACCCTTCAACTCCTGTTGGCTCTCCTCCGTCTCTCTCAGGTAGTGTATTTCAAATCCCATTTCATCATACAACAGTTTATAAGAATGATTCCCCCCTTATACTTCCTGATTTTGTAGGTAGAAACTCACTTCCCCCCACATCCCAAAGCTTGACATTCCTATAACAGACAAATACAAAGGGTGGGAGAGACAAATTGCCAGATAACAGTTTCGTCGTTTACATCCAAACCTTTTCTTAAAAATTAGATAATCTTTTTAAAATATACAGGCATATGGAAAATGTATTTCTTACACTTTTCTTAGCTCCGCAGAAGACACTCAACGGCAGAATAATGTATTCCAATAAAACGTCTCAGATGAAAAAAACTCAGTTAATATAGTCATGAATATGAATATAGACTATAGAGTCATCAAATATAGACTATTTAAATGGATCATTTCCTGCAGAAATTTTAGGCTTTCCAAATTCCCTCTTTAAAGTTCATGCCATGGGATGTGTGGAGGAAACTATAATTTTGTAAATAAATTGTGAAGTAATTGTGTGGAGTAGAAGGGATGTTTGACTTCAAAGTATAACACATGCATATGACCTGTGGCTTCAAATTGAATAACTGTAATTTGTAGAATTATGTCAGTAAATGATTTCACTTATCAGGGTTCTGTTTAAGAGACTCATTGTCTTTCCAATATAAATGCTTCCAGAAAGCCTTCCCTGGTTCATGTCTCTGCTCTTTGGTAAGGGGACAGGTGGTTTATTAAAACAACAACAACAACAACACCTAAATCACATCTGTACCTGATGGAAACCTTAGCTTACTGTAATTTATAGTGGAGTCACTTGCCTATATATTTCCTGCATGCAGCTCTCATGGCCCAGTGTAAACTCGGCTCCTTGGTTGAGGACAGGAGGTTTTACATTGCCACAAAACTTTCAGAAATGATGGCCATGGCTTAGCTGGGATTTAATGTCAGCCTCTTCCAAGCCTCTGTGGTATGGAAAGATCACAGAATAGAGACAGTAGTTGGATTCTGAAGTCTGTATGTCCAGAGAGACCACGTTGAAACTGAGATGCAATTGAGGTGATTTTAAGAGGGTAATGAAACGTTCCCCAGGTGGGAATAGGAAGTAGAGTTCAGTATTGTTGTCCTCCTCGGGTTCTGTACCAGATTCTTACACTCTGAAAAATGATTTCAAGTGTCAGTATCCCCCTTTTGAGACAACAAGAAATAGAGAAATCTGAGCAGGTGGAACTCCAGTTTCCACATTTCAAACAAAGTAGCTTTCATTTTTTTCATTTTCTAATTTAGGAAAAAAAAATGTTCTGTGGTATCATAATGTTTGAGAACAACTAATGTAGTCTGATACCCTGATTTTACAGATGAGAATACTGAGTCCCAGAAAGGGAGTTGAGTTGTTGAGTTTATACCAGTAGTAATAGCAGAGCTTGGACAAAAATCTGGTGCTCACAGTTCTGCCGTCCATTTCTAGATTAATGGTGGGAAAGCAAAATTGGGATACACAGTCAGTCCAGAAAATATCACAAATTCCCTCGACCTGAGTAGCATGCTCTCAGTGAAAGGCACAGAAACAAGGCTAGAGATGCCACTTTTTGAGTCTTGGTAATGCATCATGGAAGACCACATGTTAGGAAGAAAGAACTTTTATGAAGATGCAAATATGGGGACAGATTGCTATTTTCACACCGACGGCTCTGTCCAAATTCTGTCAAGAAAAGTAATTGAACAAAATATTCTATTTTTATTTAGCATAAAAATATACATGCACACCCAGAAAAGACAGGAAGAGTGGATTTTAAAAGTGCTAACAGTGTCGGGGCATGAGATTTCAGTGAGATCATAGCTATTATTTTTTCCTTTTTTGAATTATGTATTTTCCAAGTTTTCTACAGTGAATGTGTATTATTTTAAATTTAAAGTGTTTTTTATTTTGTAGGTTAGACATGTAATATGTATTCTAACAGCAGTCTTTTTTTAGCCTTCAAGTTTAGTGAATCATAAAAAAAATTACTTTCTTCAGAAGAAACTTATAGTTGTTGCTGTATATTGACTTTAAATTTCCAACTTAGTGGATCACTGATAACTAATCTTATTCTCTTAAAAAGTTTTTCAAGATTTATCTTTTTCTAAAGATTGTTTTAAAAACAAGTAGCAAAGCTGTTTTCCATTGGTGCAAGAATTTTGGTTTAACATAAACTGGCCTTGCATGAAGGTCTAACAAAATCCCATTTTTGTACCCTTAAAAGTACCTTGACTCCATAGTGATAGTTTTTCTTCCACAGGAGCCCTTCTAACCAAAATTCGGAATCAATTAAATATTCTCGTTTAGGAGACAGCCAGCCTGGGGGAATTGTGAGTCTATGTAAAGTCTACATATTTTACATTTAAAATGTTTTTCTTGTCCCAAAATTCTAATACGGGAAGTTTACATGCATTTACCTTATTGTTTAAATGAAAATCATCATTGCCGTCTCCAACAGGACTGTTTAAAATATTGGCAAGCATCTTTTTACGTGTGTCTAGATCTGATTGAAATTCCCATTTTAATATCAGCAGGCACAGCTGTTTGGTCTAGAAATGGAGGACAGGCCTCATCGTCTCCTAATTATGAAGGACCCTTACACTCTTTGGTATGTCTCATTTGCCAATCTCTGTTCCACCCATTTCCAGGTCACGTTCTTTCTTGTTCAGTCTCCTTCACTCTCCAAGATTCTGATTTTCCCTGTTAGTAACTTTAAGTCAGTGTTAAGCGCACAAGTTTGCTGGATCCAGAGTCATTAGGCTATGCTTGTTCCTATTTGGAAATGGGAACCCAGATACTACTGTAATGGAAGCCCCAGGGCTCTAAATATCTAAGTACCAGATAAAATCCTGGAAGAGCAATGGTCTCCTCCCCATCTCTAAGAAAGATCCCTGTCAATGATTAAATCACTTTCCTGCTATCAGAGTGCTGGAACTCCAGCTATGTCCTATACCTGGAACATTTGATTTCGTCTACCTCAGCTTTACTTTCCAGAATAACAAGTTTACAGGAGATTTCCTTCTCGTAGAAACCCACTGATATCCTTCGTGGTAGAGAAATGCCTACTCTTCCAGGAGGAATTGCTGAAAATTTCCATGGATGAAATTAATTATTATAAATACTCACATGATGATTCAGTGTCTGACACTTCAGTCTTTCTCTCCTCATGATGGTGGGGGCCAGAAATATGCATGAAACAACGCTGGTTGTGCAGCATTTAGGCGGTACATGAATCTAGTGGGAAGGAATAGCAGTGAGGGAGAGGAGCCTTTTAGTTCCTCGGGGTTGAGATTTTCTTTTCTCCCTCATATCCTGAGATGACACATGGAAGAAGACATAGATTTATCTGTCTGCCTTAGTGTTGTCTTATATACTTCCCTTTCAGCTTAATCTTAAGGAAAATCTGAAAAGCAAAGCAAAGGTGGATTTCCCTCCTTTGTTGTGTTCTTCCTTGCTATAGTGGATGAATCATTCAGCTATGCATTTTACCCAATAAAGGAAACCGGACAGTGAAACATATATGCACTACCCAGTCCAATTAATTTGTGGACCACATGCAAATAATTAGTTGTTTTAGTGTTTTCCTTCATCAGTTATTCTCTGGGTCCTATTCATCAAAACCAGGCTTTATCCAACTATAGAACTGTAAAGATGAGGTGTATAGTTATGGACCACAGCTTCCATTCTGTTTGAATTCTGAACACTGAAGAAGAGATTCACAAGCAGAAACTGCTCTCTCTACCAGGAAGCTGTGAGCCAGAAACTGTGATAGACACATGTATGATTTCTTTTCCTGCATATATTTACACTCAGAAGTAAGTATGTATTATCATTCCCATATTTATAAATTAAAAAGCATACACTCTAAGAGGTTTAGTAACTTTTCCAAGGCCAAGTACGTAGCAAAGCTAGCAGTCTAGGGAAGGTAGTTTAACTCCCAAACCCACCAAATCAAAATGTTCTGTACCATAGACTACTATATTAGATACACATTCTTCCTGTCAGTATAGAATAATTAGAAATGGTTTTTCTCATGCAGTAGAGCTGGTACATGTGTTTGCACAGCCCATTCAAATCAAAGTCGATTGTAGCATAATCTAGTACAAAGAGTCACTAGATTTAAAATAAAAAGACCTAGATTCAAACTCAGACTTTACCATTTCCTAGCAATGTGACACTATGTAATTAATTCACTTCATGTCTTTGAGCCTCATTTTCATGTCTGTATGGAAGGGATCAAAATGTCTTCCCTGCCTGCCCGTACACACATGAAACAAGGATCAGTGAGACGGCATATTTTAAATAGTGTACACTGGACAGTGGTATTTGATACCATTATTGATCACAGTTTTTAAAATGAATACATATTTTTAAAATGAATACACACTTTTTCTTCACTAAAAACTATAGGTATTGTCTAGTCATGAAAAACTAGTATCGTAATGGCAAGGATGAACAAAGGTTGGTTGGTTTTTAATGGTTTAAAGTCGCGAATTCTATACCGTGCTTGGGGCTTTGAACTCAGTTAGATGCCCCCAGTGAACAATTGATTCAAGTATTTGCGATTCTTCAGTCTTAAAATCTTATACTACTTTAGTTGACAGAATTTATATAATTTTTTTCTGTAACCATTTTGAGGCCCTTACACACATACCACCACACACCCACTGGTTTTGATGACAGACAGAAAGCCAGAAACACCCTGTAAAAACTCAACAAGAAATTATCATCCATTTGCTTTTCCCTGTCTCTGATTTCATACTTAGCACTGTGTCTTACACCATAGGGAAGACCAAAGAAATATACCTTCAGGAGAATAATTTAATTAAGAAACTATAAATAGGTCATCTTTCCAGTGCTAATTGTTTAAAACTCTTTAACTTAATACCTGCCAGAAAGTTCCTTAAATTCAGTGAACATTTTTCTCTTATAAATCTAAATTGTCTTTCAAAAGGCAGTACCGTATATAGCACATGTACGTTATAATGCCCTGCAATAATTATGCAATTTAGTTTGTTCATGAAAAAATAACTCTATAATTTTAACATTAACATGTTCTACCAGTTTTCTGGAAATAACACTATTTGTATTAACATTGTTTTAAGGAAAAACCCGCAGTGTGTTTTTTGCCAACTAAAGTTTTACTTATGTAATTTAGGCACCCCTTTTGAACTAAATCAAATTTTACATTATTTGTTGACCAACAGCAAAGCCGAATTGAAGATCGTTTAGAAAGACTGGATGATGCTATTCATGTTCTCCGGAACCATGCAGTGGGCCCATCCACAGCTATGCCTGGTGGTCATGGGGACATGCATGGAATCATTGGACCTTCTCATAATGGAGCCATGGGTGGTCTGGGCTCAGGGTATGGAACCGGCCTTCTTTCAGCCAACAGACATTCACTCATGGTAAGTGATGAAATTTATAGACTCTATAGTTATCATATAGAGTTGGAATGTCAGGTGTCGATACTATTGTTGCTGTTTTTTTTTTAAAAAAGCTTTATTGAGATATAATTCACTTAACATACAATGAGCCCATTTCAGGTGTACATTTCAAGTGTTTTAGTGTATTCACAGGGTTGTGCAACCATCACCATAGTCTAGGTTTTGAATATTTTTGCCCCCTGCAAAAAGAAAAGAACCCCTGGTGCCCATTAAGCAGTCATTCCCCATCCCTCCACTTCCAGCCCTTGGCAACCACTCATCTACTTTGTCTATAGATTTACCTATTCTGGATATTTTGAATATATGGAGTCATACAACATGCAGTGGTCTTTTTTGACTTGGCTTCTTTTACTTAGTATGACTGTTGCAGTTTTTCCATAGTTTGCCACGTATTAGAGCTTCATTCATTTTTATTGTCAAGTAGTATTTCACTGTATGGACATACCACATTACACATTTGGGTTGTTCCAATTCCTTGGCTATGATGAATAATGCTTCTGTAAATATTCATGTTTAAGTTTTTGTGCAGACACATGTTTCCCTTTTAGAGTGAATTACTGGGTCATTGTTGGTGTTTGAAATTATTCATTTTGATGACCCTGGCCAAAATGTACAATTTGAGTTCATATTATAATATGACATTGCTAGTAATTCAAATATTAGTGGTTTTTTTAAATTAAAGAAGCCAAAATAGTGTCTGTCAATTCTGAGTCTGGGAGATAGAAATATATGGTGTATTTGTTTGTATAAATACATTGTGTGTGGCTGTGTAATTTAATAGAGTAGCTTTATCACTACCTATTTAGAATAAGTCTTTATTTGAATTATATTTAAGCAGATTTGTCCATATTACAATTGTGTTTTTTTTTCCTCATTACTTTTGAAAGGATTTTGGAGATAATTCTTTTTGGGGATGATTATGAAGATTCAGAGACTCTTCTTAATAGAATATTAAGTGATGACAATTAATAAGGTGACCAGAGTGGTGGAGAATGTAACTTGACCAGTGATTCTCTGTAGTTCTGCTCCTCACAAGCTCTACCTGGTCTCTAAGCACCTTAGTATCCTGTTTTGTCCGTTACAGGCTCGCTAAAAGTTGCTTGGATGAAGGTATATTTTCCATTATCACTGTAGCATTTCTCATTTAAGCATGGTCCCAAAAGGAAATGCAAAATACATACAAATTATTATGAGGTTCTTTTAAGTTCTTACTCAGTAGTATTCTCCTGTCCATCTTTCAGTTTCTCTTAATAAAAGGCTAAGATTAAGAGTACCATTCTGAACAGTGTAGTACTGAAATCTGCAACCAATTTGAAACCAAAAATACTGGTTTATAAATAGAAGCAGTGAACTCACATCTAAAATGTGGAAAGATATTTTTGAATGCCAAAGAGAAATCTTTGTTTCTTTTCCTTGACCTCTGCCCTAAAAATTCATCATTGAGTAAAAATTGTTTATATGTTCATGGCAGTTGCTTAGAGTTTACAGAAGAAAAGTCTAGATTTTAATTTAGCTTGGCCTCAGGTAATGTGTTAAATACACTTGGGATGCATATAATACAAGATTTTCATTTGTGCAGCTTTTTTTTTTAACTACAATGTTTAAACAATACTGCTTTTAATTAAGAAATCTGGCTTTATTAAAAGCCAGATCTGTGACACATAACCATTTCTGTATATCTGCTCTCAATCAAGAGAAAAATAGTTTAATTTCTGTAGCTGTGTTCATTTTGCATATGTTAAACGGATGTAACATGCACCCAGGGCATTGCTTCAGAGACACAGTCTTTTCCATAAATATGTAAAGTTTTTCTTAAATACCAGATGTAGGTTAAGTGGTTCTTTTAAATATTAAACTATACATAAATGCTTTTTGGGACTATTTGACCTTTGAATTGCCTCCTTTTTGAGTCAGATTCAGAGGTGGGATGGGAGGAAAAGAATAGAATTATTTTTGGAGATAGGAAGTTGGACTGACCTCAGTAGAAGGGAAAGTGAGATGGTGGAATAGAACGGTAGAAAAAAGGAAATAATTAGCCAGTATTACATAGAAACCCCTTTAATTTGATCTTGACATACACACACACACACACACACACACACACACACACAAGCAATAAAGCCACCAGTTTTGCTGATAAGGAAGAGTTCCTGTTTTCTCCTCTGAAGACATTTAATATTCAATCAAGGACAGCCACAGAGCCAACCAGATCATAGCGTAACTCCAAAGATATGGCATGTCATCACCCTGCTGCCCTTTGAACCGAATGGGGTTTTGCAGTCTCTGTCCTTTCTTCTTGAAAACCATTCAGTGTGTCCCCAGAATCTGAGCTCCTCAGCCTGAAACACTAATGTGTGTGAAAGGATTGGTTTGGCCTATCTTTCCAGTGCAAACTGGTATGCATTTTAAAACAAAAACATAAGAACAAAGGAAATAGTTTTTGAATTTAATCAGTCTGAAGTTAGCCTTTGACCATTTGATACATTCCACAATAAAAAGGAAGTTTAAGGGGAAGGAAAAAAAAAAACTCGCCCCCTTACCCCCAACAACAAAAAAATTCAAGGAGGATACTGGTAATGTTTTCCACATTTGAATTTTAATACATGAAACAGGCTATAAAACTTTGGCCAGCTGCAGTAAATAAAGTAGCCGTGGGAGGTATGCACCGGAAACTTCAGCAGAGAGCACTGGTGAGAGTCTCATTCCCAACTACACACCTTCGTTTGTTGTTCTGGGCGGAAGCGAGTTGCAGTAACTTGATATTCATCCCAGTCCCGGTTTTGTTTTGAGCACATCATCTTTCTAACTCTCCTTAGTAATTCCTTCTGATTAAAGAATAGACAGCTTTGAAACCTCTGTACGCTTCTCGTTTCCTCTCTCCCCGCCTTCCAAAAATCAAAACAAAATGGCTTGATAACTTGGAAGGTGATATAAGCATTTCTTTCTGCAGCAGCTTGAAATCGTGGTGGGGAAGACTGTGGTTCTGCCTCGGCTGTTATGTTATCTCATTTAATTGCTAACATATTGTCCTTAGCTTTTGATTCATAAAATGTTTTCCTTGGAGTTCTGAAGTAGGTCTTCAGTGATTTACCAAGTATTAGTATAATGAAAGGGATTTTTTTTTCACAGCGGCATGGCTCAGAACACGAGAGTGAATGTTTGTCTACTTGCAAGCTTTCTGGATAATATTATTGAGCTATGCTTCTTTCCTGCTCAAAAACCTTCGCTGCCTTTCCATTATCTACAAGATAAAGACCAATTCCTTAGCTCAGTGTTTGAAGCCCATTACCATTTACCGAAAGCCTTATGTTGAGCTCTTCCAATCTGCAACAAGTCTTCCAGCAAGACCCGGCTGGGCATATTACCAGAATTCACCCCGTATGTTCTCCTTCGGTACTTTTGTATCTCTCTGTCTTGTCCAGCCCTATCTGCTTATCTCTGTACACCTAATACCCACCCATTTTCAAAGCACTGACTCAAATCCTTCTTCTTCCAGGAAGCCTTCCCTTGCCCCCCCACCCATGCTAGCCATTTTTTTCTCTATTCTTACAGCCCTATGAATCATACCATTTCTAGATATTTATCTTACCCAGCTCCGCATAGCTGTGCATCTTTTATAGATATGACTCTGCCTTACCAACTGTTGTAAATTCCTCGAGTCCCACATATTATATTTTGTCTCTCTCCCCCCGACCCCCGTAAATAGATCATCCATAGAAACTGGAGAAAAGAAACTAGGAAACTAACATTTTCTGAGTGTGAGTTGGCAGCCCCTCTGCTAGGCGCTCTGCGTGCGTTGTCTTAGGCAGTCTTCACAACAGCCCAGTCAGGGTGATAATAGTGGCCATTTCAGGTGTCGGTAAAGTGAGCCTTAGAAGTTTGAGCAGTTAGTCTCAAGTCATGCAGCTGGAGTTAAACTCAAGCACATCAACTCCAAATTCAATGCTCTTTTTTACTACTAAGCATACTCTCCAGAGATTATCTATAAGAACACCTTTTCAGAACTTATTTTAAATGCTAGGAGCTTGTGATTTTCAAACCTTGATAAGTGTTGGTTGGCAAAAGAAGTTTCCAGGTATTCCATGGCTGGGTTCCCAGAGCAGCTCTCTTCCCAAATGTATAGACAGAGAACTTTCCCTCCAATGTGGTGACATGCTTGGATTAAAACTCACATTGTCTCTCCACTTATTCTTAAACCAACATGTTTGTGCTGAGTGCCTCAGAGGTGTGAACTCTCCCTACCAGGGTCCTTGAGGTAGCAAATTTTAAGTTATCAAATTATTTTTCTTACTATAACTACCCACTTTTCTTCCAAAATTAAAGCAGAAATCTCTGAATGTGGGAGAATAAGGAAATAGCCAGGTCTTCAATACCCTAGTTAGAAACTCTTACCAAGTATGATTCCCTGTCTGCCTCAGAGACCTCCATGATTAATCCTGATATTAAATGATTAGATTTCTTATAAATTATGGAAAGGGCAATTTTCCAGATATAATTCTCTCTGTTATTGATTCAGTATTCAGATCCACAGATGAGACCTGAAAAGAAGCCTTTCAAATGACCTAACCTCTTTCTTAACTGAATAAGAACAAAACCCACATCAAACTTGTCTTTATGTGACTCTATGTGTTCCTGTTTATTTGTTGATAGAGTCAGCAATGATGGGATCATTAAGCTAAAAATCCCCTCTACTATTCATGTATCGCATTAGTGTAGCTCCCAGGTCCTTTTTGTTTAAAGTCTGTTTATTCATTCCAATAACATGTATCCGTGGTTACCAAGTGTAGGCTCTGTGCTCTCAAGGAATTCACAGACTAGTAGGAAAAGAGGTGTATTTAAGCAGAGTGCTCCCTGCCAGTCTGCTATGCCCTCTAAAAGACCAGGGGCCCGACTCCTATCCAGTAGTGAAAGATCACATGGTTGTTTGGTAGAAGAGTGGTCATCTCCTATGAGAAACTCTTCCAGTTGACTTAGGGATGGGGGAGTCATGTGCAACTCACCCCACACACCTGTCCTCCACAGCATCCTCCAGAGTCCTGCAGGTAGAGGGTATGGAACTCATTTCAGAAACCACCAATAAAAGTGGATCTTAGCCCAGTTTTCCTCTTTTCAGTAACAATTTTAGTTTTACTTTGGATTAAACGCAATCTCTCAAAAGAGCATTCCTTAGGCAAGGTAGTATCTTTTTATTTAACTGATATTAAATACATGAGAGCTTTTACCTCTCAGGGCTTCATAGGACAAACAACTTCAAGTAGTTTTCCTTGTACAGTTAAGAGCTCAGACCACTGAATTTTAGATTCTAAAAGTGCCCTGGAAATCACTTAACCCATTGCCCATCCTTTGGAGACTGAGGCCTAGGAAGGGGAAGTGACCAAACCATGGGTACTCACTAGTAGGATTCGAAACCAGACAAAAGAGGCTAGACACGTGGCTCACGCCTATAATCCCAGCACTTTAGGAGGCCGAGGGAGGTGGATCACTTGAGGTCAGGCGTTCGAGACCAGCCTGGCCAACATGCTAAAACCCTGTCTCTACCAAAAATACAAAAATTAGCCAGGCATGGTGGCACACACCCGTAATCCCAGCTGCTCAGGAGGCTGAGGCAGAACTGCTTGAACCCTGGAGGCAGAGGTTGCAGTGAACCAAGACTGTACCACTGCACTCCAGCCTGGACAACAGATGAGACCCTGCCGTACACACAAAAAAGGAAACCAGACAAAACAGCAAGCAGACCAGCACTCCTTGTGCTATATCCTACACTGCTCAGCCGACTTCCTCTTTACCCTAATATCATAACCATTTCACAACTGTGAGTGGTAGATATTAGAAACCATTCTGTTACTCTGACTTAACTAATGAAATCCAAGAAAACTCTTTAGTTGGCCATAGGCTGCCTGCAATGAGTTGCTCTTTAGCTCTGCCAATAATATTTGGCAAAAAGAGAGGGTAGTGGGCATTGATGTGATGTGGCATTTACTGGTATATAGTAATGGGAGCAGCAGGATTCAGAAAATTCTGTTTCTGTGTGGACCTCTTCAACAAATATATGATCAACAGAGGCATCAGCATCTTCAGTCTTGCTCCTTTGGCCTTTCATAGGTTTTGATTCCATAAAGTTCTGTGTCTATTTGAGTGCATACTTCATTTCTAAGCAGTTATTCCCATGGACTCCCAGGGAATTTAAGAGATTATCTCTACTGAAATCCTCCTACAGATTCCCTGCCCAGCAGTCAACAAGCCTTGATCAACCTCCTTCCTTCAAGGGTGCTCCAAATGCCTCCAAAGTCCATTTTTGTCAAATGTTTGAAAGTTCTTCCTAGGTCCAGCCCAAATTTGCTTTTTTCTGCAGTCCTTATGTTTCTGCCCAATAGAATTGCCTGCAAGTCAAGTCCAACAAGCGCTTGAGAAGCTCAGTTATTTGAAGACAGTCTACTCAGTGTTTTTTTCCTCTAGAGGAAACATCAGTATCTTCAAATGTTTAACCTGAAAAAAAGTTCAGACTCCCTGTCATGAACTCCATCGCTTCCCAGTGCGTTCTCCCTAGTTTAGCAAGGATGCCTATTTCTCCACAAGAACCTTTTAGTGTGTGGAATTGAAAACTGAACACAGTGCTTAAGGAAGGATCAAGTGGACTAGGATGGATCTATCTCCTCCCCCATTCAGTACCTTGTATCTTCATTAAGGCCACCTAACAAAATTCTGTTTTGCTGTGTTTGATGCTTTCATTGTCCTGCTGACATATGTTCAATTTGTAATCAGCTGAAGTCCTAAGCCACATATCTCCCCAGTCTCATTGTGTACTTTTTGTTGTGTTTGTACAAAACTTCATGAAACCTCATTGAATGTTATATTGTAGCCTTAGTCTGATTCCTGTTTAATGGTTTCCCTGAAGTCCTCATTCAGTCACATACTCTGCCATCTCTGTTGCTGGCAGATGTGATGGGTGTGACTAATGCCCACATCAAAGCCACCAATAAAAATATTTTCAGGGGAGGGAATTGACCAGAAGGCCATGAGGCTCAGTGTTACAGACATTCTTTCTACACGTGTGCTGTCTTCTATCCTTAGTTTAATCTCAGCTGGTCCTGTCTCCCTCCTTATACGCTGTGTGGCCAACCTTTTCTCATTGTGTCCGTAGTGTTGTCCCAGAAGCCAGGCGTGCAGCACTCACTGTGAAGCAGGAAATGAGTCTTGTCCAGAAGGCCTTGCTCTGGTGGAAACAGACTGAGTTTGAGAGGCCATTCCTCTGTTTCAGAGCACTTTCAAAACTATTTTCTAAATAGCCTGTTACAGAATTTCACCCAAGCTATTGGTGGTCAATATCATCTTTCAATAGCTACTATCTTGTTTTTCTTTAAATTAGGATATTTGCCTTCTCTGGTGTTCTGTCATCTCTCCTAATCTCCACAACTGTCAAGTATTTCGGAGAGCAGATTAGCAAGCTCAACTGAAAGTTTTGATCTTTATCAATATCATACTGTATTTTTAAAAAACTGAAAAGGGAAAAAGGACAGAAGGGAAAAAGAACTTGAAGAAATTCTTTTAACCATGGATTAGTGATAACAGCTGCAGAATCCTTGAGCTCACCATTTGATATTTCTATATTAATTTAAAGAAAAGTCAAAAGATTCTGCATGCAGCAATAGAGGTGAGATCCTTTAAGCTCTATTCAGCAAGCCCTAAGAAAAGTGATTAGGACACTGTGCATGCCCATATGTGAATGCAGTTGGTCACCTTAGGTATTTCCCCTTCTTTCCACATCAATACATATTTTACTCAAATTCAGACCCTATGATGTTGAAACAGACAGTCTGGCATTGAATGTTTACCTCAAAACCCTGCTTTCTCTGCACCTAGGACAAACAAATCCTAATTCTCTAGTGTTTTGCATCTTGGAGCCATGAATTTTAAATAAATCAAAAACAGAAACCTTATTGGCTTTCCCAGTTTTACAATGTAAAGGACACACACACACACGTATATTTAAAATAGACCCTATAACCTCATGATATTCTTAAATCCTTACATGGTTTTCCTCTTAAATTTTGGAGGCAAAAGCAGGCAGACACTTTTAATAGCACAGTAATCATCATTTTTTAAATTAACTGTTACAAGGACATAATCTTAAACTATCTATACTTTGGAATAGGCACAACTGTGCATTTAAAAAAATGTAACATTACCCTTATTTTCTCAAGAAAGCAGATTTTCTGGAGGGAAAAGTATATATTGTATATATTAGAAAATACACATATGTTCATTCAGCCCTTCTGCATCTGCCGGGCTTCAGATGCTTTTGGGGATTCATAAGCGTGTAAAAGAAAGTATCTGATCTTACAGGCCTTTTATCCTGGTAGGTGATAATACAAATATGGGTCTAACTATAATGCAAGGTAGAATTATGAAATGACCTAACAAGCGATTCAGACTGCTAGGAAATGCTTCCCGGAGAAGATGCCATTGAGCTCATATTCAAGTCCACATAGAATTTCAACACTTGGAGACAGGATAGAAAAGGCGTTGCAGAACCATATAATAAACATGATTTAAAAACAAAAACAGAAAATAAAGGCTCATGCATCCAAATGGAAATAAGAAAATTGCCTGATGATACCAGCTCTTGCAGCTTGCCAGCCAGGGCTGCACTGGGGGAAAAACCCCTCCACAGCACGGCAGCTCCAGCAATTGGCTCGAATATTTCACATGAGAGTCCACAGGAAGAGTGAGCTTTCATGTATATTTTTTACATCCAAATTAAGTTAACTCATGGAATTTTCCACCCTTAGGAATTAAAGTAGCAACTCATGAAGTAATTCAGTTATGTCATTCATACCAAAACAGAAAATACTGGAGCAACTTGGCACCGTTTAAAAGCCAAGATTAGGCCTTGGCCATTTTATATTTTTTCACATTCCATGGCCGTTGTGTTATTTTAACTTTTATTGTGGCTGTAAATTTTTCAAATCAAAAGTATCTTAATTGCTTAGAAAACAGAAGTCGAAAATGGGTTCATAGTAAGAAGAGGGTTTAGGCAAAGCAGCTTTAGGAGTGAGAACTGAAAAAAAGCTGTAGCATTACATGTTCTGTAATGTGAGGGTTCTACCTAATTGGTTGACATTCACAGTTATGCATAATTATAGCTTCCTCTAAATCCATAAATCATCTTAGAACTATAAAGTTGAGTTTAACCAAAAGATCTGTCCAATATTAGTTAAATGACATCTTTGGGGGAACATTGTCCTGATACAACAGCCACATTCATTTTAAAGCGGTTAATTGGACACATTGTCAAAAACCACGGTATTGAGTTTCCACATTTTAATTTCACATTTGCCTTCTCTGTGGCTTCTGCACACGGATGGGTCTCTTTTGGAGCTGGAAGTGTGTGAAAGTTATTGGAGAATGGTAGTCTCTGGGTAATGTTTCTGTAAGCTGCCCAAAATTTTCCCCCTGTAGTCTAGATGGGAAACAGCTGGTTTTTGTTTAAAAAGCTGTTTTGCAAAATGTCTAAATCTTGAGATATAGAACTGAGGTCACCATTAAAGCAGGTGCTTAAGAGCAAGTGAGAAAGACTCCAGGGGCCGGCTGGCTCTGGAATCTTCTGCAGGGCATTTCCTATTAGAAGAAAAAGTGTTGAAGTTTGCTCCTTTATTTAGGACACAGCTATAAGTATTATAAGTAAGTGCACAAGCAATACTACTAGAAATTGAGTAGTTTTGAACATAGCCAGCCCTCAAATGAATAATTAGCTCAGTATGAAAGGAACTAAAATGGTCATTTTTCTCACAGGGCTTCAAGATACAAGAGCCCAAGGCTCTAGTCTCCTTGGGAGATTATAAGTGTTTGAATTTTCTCTTTAAACACACCAACAGTAAAAGAACTACTATTTCAAATAAGCAGTACCATAACTGACTATATCTTCCAAGGTTTTGGATGCAATTGAAGGGAAAGGGGGAAAAGAGACCCAACTTGGCAAGACCCATATTGAAGCAGTTTGGAAAAAAAGCAAAGCAGAAAGCATGTGGAACCACTAAAGGCCAGTGCACGTCAGGTATCCACCAGTCTGAAGATGAAAGGAAATAAGCCTCCTCCCCTGGGAGCTGGAGGTTATTAGCAGCTGTTTATCCAGTCAGGAATAGAGATTAACATTGTATTTTTTTTTTTAAGAACTAGAAGAAAATTTGTTTGGGAAGTTGGCTTTTCATATCAAGTCACTGTGCCTTGCCAAAAAAAACTTCCTTTCTCAGAACTCATGTACAGGCATTGAGCAATGTTATGATTCTCTGAAAAACTCTGGATTACCAAAAAGTCTTTCTCCATCAAATAGAACAGAAAAGGGCAGAGAAATGGGTGGACGTTTGCCATTGACACATTGCAGTTGTATTCTTTACCATGTGAAATTAGCTGTTTGGTCTATTACCTGTTCTCCTACCTGACTCTAAATGGGACACTCTGCCTTCTACCTCTCACACACCCTCACAACTTAATCATTGCCACTCTAACGTGCACACGATGCGTTCTGCATATACCTACTGCTTGTAAAAAGACCTTTCATGAGATATTGGGGAAGCTACTTAGTACTCTGGGTGCTTTATTCTCAAAACAAAAAAAAAAAGAGTTGGATATTGGTATTTTCCCCCTGATTTAATGCTACTCTTAATGTCATTTTCTTTTATTAAATCCTTTCTTCTGCTTTTGATCTTATTTATAGCAGAGCCACTAGTCATATGGAAACTATTATTGTATAGCTGGGAGATGAAAGACTTCATGGCAATTAAATAAGAGTGAATCATTTGGGCCAATAATACACACATACAGTGAGGTATCATTTGTGTCCAAAATGCCCTGTGTTGTTCACTTTGTAGCAAAGCCATTGAGCTTCACAAAGGACTTTACAAAAATCTGCTTTTTGTCAGAAATATGTAGTCTGACAATATGAAAACACATGTTAACACACAGTCCTTTGCTGCTTGCTTCTTCACACATACCCAGTATCTAAATCATGCCACTTATTGATGTAAAATGAAATTTTCTCTTAAGGTTGGGATGTTACTTAATTGTGTTAAGCATCAGCTCTTAAAAAATATATTTGGATAAGCTGTATCAAAATTCTACCCATCTACTCAAAACCTGCTTAAAATACCATGTTCTTCTTCAAGTAGTCCCTGGTTTCCCAAACGGGTATGACTTCATCATTTTTTAAAACCCTACATGACCTTGTACTCTTTTATGACATTCATCATATTTTGCCTTGTATAGTAATTATATTATCCCACCATTAAAATTTCAGTGTCTGGGCCAGGCGCAGTGGTTCACACCTATAATCCCAGCACTTTGGGAGGCCGAGGTGGGAGGATCACAAGTTCAGGAGTTCGAGACCAACCTGGCCAACATGGTGAAACCCCGCCTCTACTAAAAATACAAAAATTAGCTGGGCGTGATGGTACATGCCTGTAATCCCAGCTACTGGGGAGACTGAGGCAGGAGAATCTCTTGAACCTAGGAGGCGGAGGTTGCAGTGAGCCAAGATCATGCCACTGCACTCCTTTCTGGGTGACAAAGCAAGACTCCATCTTAAAAAAGAAAAAAAAAAAAATCAGTGCCTGCAAAGTCATAGACGTGTCTGTCTTTTATTATTTTTCCCTGCAAATGCCCATGTAGTGTCTTGCATATAGTACACTTTCATAAGGTGCTTGTCAAATTAAGTGAAATGTTTATTATTTGATAGAAACATGCTAAATGTATATTTGACAATATGAAAGGCCTTAGATTTCAGACATAGTCTCACAGATCCATAAAATGTGTGTCATAATTTACTAAGCATCTAATTGCACATTGTACTATTACACTCCTGTGCAGTGACCTGTGCAGTTCCTGTCCTTGAGATGGGATGCTCACAAATGGAGACAAGTATAGGCTTCACGAATGGCAGCAAAACAAACTTATTGAAGTTTATGCCCTGCACCTTTCAACAATGACCTTGAATGTGTTTTAAGGGTGGTGTCTGTAATGCATAGTGAGCTCAGTGAGGTGACAAGAAAGTAGTGATTTCTGGAGAACCACTCAGCCCAGAAGGGTCAGAGAGTAAGGGGATCTGTGGAGCTTTAATAAAAGAGAAGCAGTTGGTGAGTTGGGGAAAAAACCAGCCCAGCAGACAGAGCAGGGAGGGCTTTGCTCAAGCCTTAGTGATGTGGGCATCAACCCAGCAGATGAGAGGCCATGCGTAGGTAATTGAACAATGATAGTGAGGAATTTAAAAATAGGAGGGAACTGCATTGGTCCTGGGAGTCTAGGTGAAGGATGCATTGGCACAAGGTGGACCTCTTAGACTGAATCCATGCAGCAGGCAAGAGCCAGGCTGAAGCCTTAATATTGCAAGGGATCAACTGATGGAGAGAGAATATTGCATTTAAAAGATGAGTATTTAGAAAGTGATGGGGAAGAAATGGTTCGTTAGTTTAGGTGAACTTCTTTACACTTCTGCTCTCTTTCCAAATATATTACAATAAGCATGTGTTACTTGAATAACAAGAAAAGCATTTAAAAAATAAAGGCCAGTTGGTAATGGCAAATCCCTAGGGCTCCTTAGGTATGGGTCGCCTGGACTGGCTGAAAAGTGTGTGGAGGTGAGCAGCATGACTGTGCACTCTCACAGGTGTGCTTGCACTTCAGGCATTCAGAATTCCAAGTGTAAATCAAGTGTCCAGTTGTCTTTTCCTTTAAACAGAAGCTGTTTACACATAATTGCTAGACTTCCCCATACTCTCTGTGCTAGATATGTTTGGTTCACTAGGATGGATTAACTTTAGTTCCATACCACCTACTTACTAGCCTGCTACGTGGAGCAAGGAAGACACAGAGGAATGGGCTCTGTTAATCTCCTGCCACTGTCCCCCTGGGTGAGCTCTATCCAGTTATGGTTTCCACTATAGGAAAATGATGTTGAGAATTGAGGGTGTGGGGTGGAGATACAGAAAAGATCAATGAAACAGTTTTAATAGATGGAACGTGTGAGTTACTACAAGAAAGATGAACTGAGGTCGGCTCACATCCATTTGCATTTCTTGAACTATATCACAGAATAATTCATTTAACCATTTTGGTGAACATCCAGGGGAGTTTGAGCCCAGCTGATCGCATGATAGGCAAGCACTGCCAAGGTCAGGATCATTTAGCTCATGTTTAAATCCTCTTGAAAATTATTTTATTATCTGGAGAATAAGTACTAAATAAATCTCCAAGAATTACACAATAAGGAATTACCTTACATTTCATACAGAACATAAGTGAAGCTATGATGTTTCTGGAAAACAATGTAGGTGTTCTCAAGACAGTTACGAAATCTTCTCCCAACAAACATGTTAAGAATCAAATAAAAATCCAAACAAAAGAATTGAATCCAGATCTGATGTAAATGAAAAGTCTCTTAAAGGTTTAATCACATGTACTAAAGAAAAATAATCTGATAATTTTTTAAACTGAGAAATATGGAAATTATGTTTGTGGTTGGAGTGTCCCAGATGTGAGCTCTTTCTCCCACAACAGGTGGTTATTAGAGGTAGGTCTTGTTTCCTGCAGAGCCTCTGTGCCTCTAGTGTTGTTCCTCACAGTATCTGTCTACTGCTGCCATTCCATGAACTTCCAAGTTCCCATCTGTGAGCCATTAAAGAAGTTTGCATGGCCACCTCCCACCTCTTTAAAAGATGCACTTTTGTACTAAATGGTGTTTTGCACTTTTGAGAAAATAAGTTTGCTTTCCTCTAATATGACAGAGGTCTGGCAAGATAATTGTAACTGAAATCTAGTACTCTACGACTGTCATGTATAATTGATATTTCATGGGGAGATTACAGTTCAGACACCAAAACTGTTTTCTGTATCAATGGGTTTCTAATTACAGTGAAAACACATCAGCTTTTCTTTTGTGTTAATGGAAAAACAAGACCGAAAAGTAACAGTAAGTCACAGTCACCAGGACTTCTGTCTTTGTCCCATTTTGTTGTTCTTCTTTCTAAAAACAAACAAACAAAAAAATGTCCAAAATTGGAAACCAGATGTCATTAACAGCAAACTTTAATTTTGATGTACCAAAATGTTTATAATAGTATATCCAGTTTTGTGTCATCATCACTTGGTCTAGAAACTGTGACAAGTTTCCTAAAGTTCCCATTCTTTACTCTTTTAGAAGGATTATGGTAGAATAGAAGTGACTGAGGTCTGAAAGCCTGTTTTGAAGCAGTTATCTCTGGAGATAACATTAACTAGGATTGAATAACTGCCAAATGAAATTTAATACATTTTCCCATCCATGAAATAGGCCTCTTAAATACAACAGAATAATTACTTTCACAATACTCCCTGGAAACAAAGAGAGCAAAAATATTGAATGTCTTTTTTGTTTGTGGTGTTTGTTGTTAGCTAGAGGATAAGGACAAGGATATTTACCACAATGCTGAATGCATCTCCATATAAAAACAGCCTTGCCAACAACCACCTAATTTGAATCTGCATGTCTTTTAAATCTGTTTATGTTGGAGGGATCGTGGCAAATATTAAATTTTATAATTTAGTTAGACATCTTGGCCTTGGCCTGAGTTAATGAACTATGATTTCCCCCTACAATAAAGAAAATGGAAATGATTTTCCTATATCTGTATATATATGTGTATATATATATGTCATATGCTTGTACCTAGGTGTGTATGTGCATGTATGGACACACACACACACACACACACACACGTGCGCTGTTTTAAAACAAAAGCTCTGGTAAATAAACCCCTCTTGCCCCCTAACTCTGCTCCCCTTTCCTATATAATTGTTCAGTGTTGTAAGTTTTCTGAGTTCAAAATCTGTTTTAGATCTCTAACTAAACATCTAAAGTTAGATCTTAAGTCACTTCACCATTCTTGACCTTAGCTTTCTTTGTAAAATGAAGAGTCTGACCTAACTGATATATAACGAAGGTCCTCTAAGCCCTTGATGTCTAAGTTCTATGATTTAAAAGTGCTTCTATCAGTTTATCAAGCCCTTTCTTGGAAACTAAGGTTATTTAAAATTATATGGTGCTTACATGATTCAAAATAATAATTGCATATCTAATGACATTTAATTATATCCAATGACAAATTCACACAGGAGAATTTAAATAGATGTGTTGGAATTTGAGTATAATTTGACCTAATATACAGTGTAACTCAGATATTTACACCTACATGTACCAGCCAAAATGTGGACAGGACAGGCCAAGCTGGCTGTGTTTGGACTACATGATCTTGTCTCCCCTTCCTCCTTTGTAGCTCTCTGGACCAGGAAAATGTCTGTCATTAAGGTGGCCCATTCATAGGATGACCTATGTCTGCTTCAAAGTGAGCTGGGCCATCCAATGATCTTGGCATTCTAAGCTTAGAAATACGAAGACAAAGAGGAAATCAGCAGCAGGTACAGAACCAGAAGGAATGCACCACGAGGTATCATGAAGAATGAGTCCAATATGTCCTCATGAGAGAGCAGAAGCCGAAGAGAAGCAGTGGTGCCCCCAGAGAGAGGAAAGAGGCTGAATAGCCCAGCAGAGGCAAGGAGTGGCATTCGGTTCCCAAGAGCTCTCTGAGTCTAAAACCTAAGCTACAGAAAACTCTTTATGATAAATCTCCTTTTATTTGAACAATCTCAAATAGGTTTCTCTTCCTTACTATTAAAACTGCCCCACTAAATTGATCAGTGTACAAAAATCCGCCCAAGAATCATTATGAGTTCCACAAAAACCAGGACCACATCTGAGTTATTTCTCATTCTGTCCCCAGTATCTCACAAAGTGACAGGCATGGGCTAGATTAGCAAATGTTTGTTGAATTAGTAAATGCATGCTCTGATCAATCAATGAATAATCATTGAATAATTTTTAAATTTCACTTCTTTTAGCATAGCTGTCACTAAAACTGCATTATACATGAGTATGGGAAGATTCACATTTACAATGAGTATTAATTAACTTTTCATAAGCTGGCTTTTAACTTTAGACTACTGTTATCTCTATGAAAAGGTTATCAAAATAGGGCTTTAACGAAGTAGAGATTTTCTAAAAGTAGGGACCAAATGTCATTCTTAGCATTGACTTGCAGGAATCTCCTTTTTCCTAGTCACATTGTGACGTATTGAAGTTCAGAATGCCAAGATCATTGGATGGCCCAGCTCAATTTGAAGCAGACATGGGTCATCCTATGAATGGGCCACCTTAATGCCAGTGGACAATCCCTGACCTTTGTATATACAGAGAACAGTGTGGGTTTCTCCATCTACTTCTGTGTTATTCTAGTGATGGATTTGTGCTGACCATCCACCGTGTTTCTTCCCTTGTCTCTCATGTGACCAGAAATAATGTTTCTGAAGGAGAAGTAAACAGGGTTAGAACATGCCATCTGTGGCCAAGGAAACAAGCAAGGCCAAGCCAATTCTTCAAATTGGAATACCATTCCACAGCCACGGGCAATGGAATTGATCCTATCCTGGAGATCAAGCTCATTATTACATGGCTCTGGACCTATCCGAGGTCATTCACATGACCTGGAATAGACACAGTTACAAGGGAAGTCTTAAAACATCACGACAGATTAGCCGGGTGTGGTGGTGGGCACCTGTAATTCCAGTTATTTGGGAGGCTAAGGCAGGAGAATCGCTTGAACCTGGGAGGCAGAGGCTCCAGCCTGGACGACAGAGCGAGACTGTCTCAAAAAAAAAAAAAGAAATTTAAATTTTAAAAAACAAAAACATCAGAACAACTTTGTCTCTATCATTCTTTATGGAAAATGATTGGTATTGAGATGATCTAACATGATCTATAGAAAATAGATGGAGTTAGGTAACATATGGGCCTAAAATCCAAACAAAAATGTAGTTGGAACAACTATATCCTCAAATATATTTATAATATTTAAGAGTTTACAGTCATTGTATAGAAGAAAGATTTAAAATTAAATAGATTTTAACAAAACAGAGACAAAGATCACCGTAAGTGAAGATAGCCTGAGTTTTGAGGGTTCTTGAACTACACAGGCTATTCTTTCTATATAACATGCAAGTATTTTTGGTCAAAACACACGATTCTGTCTGCAGTTATTATGTACCTGTTATATACCAGTTGTCATGTATGATTGCGTGGGTTCTCTTTTCCTCTTTTAAGAACTTACCTCAATGTGATCTAGAGGAAAAAAATTTCAAGATCAATAACTGAATATATTTTAAGTAAAAAGCAAAACATTAACCTTAAGATATGTCACAGATGCTTGCAATAAGTCTTAAGAGTGTTAATGATTCTGAAATAGGAGTATACTTCTCCTCTATGCTCAAATCTGTGGTTACTTTCAGTGATTTTGACTTAGAGTCATCCTTTGTGGAAATTCAAGAAATTACATCCATTGGGAACATAAATAAATATGAATCAGCACAAAGAATTATTTAGATATTGATTGACAGACATAAAGAGCCACCATTTGATCAAGGCCTGTAAAAATTCATGCTTACAAGTTGACATCTTAGATTGAAAGGATAATCATTGATTGAATCCATTTTCTAATGCATGAATATAAAAACAGCAAATCAAAACCTCAATGGAAAATAGCTATCACTCTTCTGAATAAAAATTAAAATATATAGGAGAGTCAGTTACAAATGGTTGCAGGAGCAGGTGGGCGTGGTCTGCCTGTAGACTGAAGCAGACTTCAGTCACAGAGAAAAGGAGTGGTGTGGCAGGCAACAGGGTTGAATATGTTTTTTTTGAAAAAGATCTGTACTTAATGCCATAGAGCTCTAGGATCAGTGAGTGAAATCTACAAAGAGGCCAATTTGTGGTAAAAATGGAATGGGCTGCTTTGGGAGATACCAGTCTCAGTACATTTGAAGCACTCCATAAAGGCCACATAACCACCATTCAGAAAGTTCTGTATTGCGACACAGGCACCGGGCAGCAGTGCTGGACTTCCCACCTCTCTCTGCTGAAACACTTCTTGATACTTCCTGATGCTCATAAGCCTCAAGTCTTTTCCTATTGCTGTATTTTGAATCAAACAATATGATTTATGATTTAAATCATAAATTTTCCACCCAAAATTTAAAAAAAATATTTTGGAGTGCATATATACACACACACACACACACACCACACACATACACATGAATATAAAAATGGCGTATTTCAGGATCACTTACTTAAATATATTTTCAGTAAAAAGCAAAATATTGTAGGCGATACTTACAATACATACCTGCCTTTAAATAGCATGTGTTTATTAGGTCCCGTGAATTTGATTGTTGTTGGTTCAGATTCTTATTATTGATACATTCTTTGGAAATACCCTTTTAAAATATTTTGGTAACAAAAAAGTGAAGATTCTCCTTTCTGGTTTCATATTTTTGACTGGAAAAAAAAAACCTGATTCATAGCAGTATAAATGTATGGTTAATTTTTTGTGTTTTAGACCCACCGTCCTGTGTAAATGCTTACTTAACCATAGGCTAAGAAAATACTTGGAAATAGAAAAGAAAATGTGAACTACTCATTGTCCTCTTAGTTTATAAATGCTTAATGTTTTTGCTTGAAGGCATATGCTGTAAAGTAGGCAGTTGCTGTCTCAGTGCTGCAAGTTCAGTGTCTCTGGACCCTAGAGTAGATAGCAGTAGTTAATAAAAAGCTCAGCAGTATTTTTTTAATCAAGTAATCATGCTGTACTCTATAATTTTATTTTTGGAAGCATCGAGAGTATTTACAATATGGTGTCTTTCTAGGATCAGAATAGTGAGGGAAAAAATGGAAAAATGTCCAAACATCCTTGCATGGCAATGATGGCATTACTGGTGTGTTTAATAAAACCTTTATTGGTACATTTTCCGGTGTGGTGGCATTGGCAGAAACCATCCCCCTTTGGATTTGAAACTCAGCAGCTGATGAAATACAGTAAACATTAATTTGGAATGGGCTGCCAGTTTTGGAAAGCCAGGTGACATTTTATTATATTTGTACCAAGCAGAGGCTGTGTCCCATACTGCTGTAGCTTCCGCTGTCAGAGGCTTAGCTGGCATTATGGAAAAAAAAAATGGCAGGCCTGAGAATCTTATCCCCTGAAATGAAAGTCGAATGCCAAATTGAAATTCCTGTAGGATTTCCGATAGCAATGGGGGAATTGAGAAGCCCACAATTAAGCATATGGGCATTAAGATAATTGTCAGATCTGTTGGCGGACATGATAGAAGACAGATGGGTACGAATCAGTGCGCTCCACTGCAGCACCCTGGGAGACAATTTGACGTTTTACCTGCCTGAGCTACTCTGCCATATTTGTCACTGAATGTACAGCACGGCGTCTTACTGAGTGTTAAGTGTTTTCGCCGGGAACTATAGGTGCATGTGCGGTCCTTCAGCGCCCTCTAGTGAAATGCGTTTGGGAGTATGGTTTTTGAAAAGCCAGCCTGCTTTCATCAGGTCCTCGTGGCCTCTGGAAATAGCAGTCACACCTCTGGTTCCTGCTCACCTCTCTGGTTCCTCTCACCCCTTTCAGGTGGGCACCCATCGTGAAGATGGTGTGGCCCTGAGAGGCAGCCATTCTCTTCTGCCAAACCAGGTTCCAGTCCCACAGCTTCCTGTCCAGTCTGCGACTTCCCCTGACCTGAACCCACCCCAGGACCCTTACAGAGGTACGTTGGCCTCACCAGGGCACTTGTGACCTCACTTTCACAATAGGCCCAGTATCGATACCCAGCCTCTTGATGTTCATCCCTCAAGAAGCACTGGCAGAAACCCAAGAATCAAATTGGGCACAAAAATGGTAAGGAAATGGGAAAGTATTTAGAACTTTGCCCGCTAATCATGTTTCTCCAGGGACTGTTTTCCTCAAACATCCTCTGAAATCCTGGTGCTTTATCAGCCAGGAATGAGGCCACAGACTGATGAGAGGAAATTTTATTTTAGCTATTTCCACATTTTTCTCATTCAGGTCCTCTAATGTGGTTAGTTGTGGCCTGAAAATGATATTTCCAAATGAATAGGAAGGAAGGAAATTGTTGTTGTTGTTTCAGATGGAAGGAAATATAGGTGCATTTAAAAAATGGAGCTTGGTTGCAGTTGCATGATTTTCGCTCTTGAGTCATCTAGCCCTCTAATGATTGCCTCATAGCAGTGACTGTGAGCAGCTTTTCATGACCCCAGGAAGTTAGGCTATTATTGGCCAGCTGACTAGGAGTCACTTAGATAACATCTTCTAGTCCCTTCACGTTTAATATAAAAATGATAACATTGCCACAGGAATACATGTGGGCCTTTTTTCAACTGTTCAACATTGTACAGATCTGAGTGTCAATTTTATGTATGGGTATGTCTGCCCATTTTATATGAATAGTATGATTTTATGGACTTTTTTGAGACAGAGCTTCACTCTGTTGCCCAGGCTGGAGTACAGTGGTGCAATCTCAGCTCACTGCAACCTCCACCTCCCAGGTTCAAGCAGTTCTGCCTCAGCCTCCCAGGTAGCTTGGATTACAGACATGCATCACCATGCCCGGCTATTTTTCATATTTTTAGTAGAGACAGTGTTTCACCATGTTGGCCAGGCTGGTCTTGAACTCCTGACCTCAAGTGATATATGTGCCTCAGCCTCCCGAAGTGCTGGGATTACAGGCGTGAGCCACTGCACCTGGCCAGGACCTTTCTAATCAAGAGCCTTTGGGTTTTGTCCTCTTTGTCCGAAATCTGTACTTCTCAGACTGCACATAAGCACGACCTGAGGATCTTGTTAAAATGCAGATTCTGCTTCAGTAGGTCTGGGATTGTCCATTTCTAATGGGCTCACAGGTGATGAGGCCACATGGACCAAAGTTTGAGTGGCAAGGTTCTAGAATACACAGATTACAAATAAGGGGGAATACTTGACAAATACAGTTCTACCTTTAAAAAAATTATTCCATTAGGATCGTGTTTTAAAATGCAGTGTGACTTGGAAAGTTGAGCAATGATAAAGCTAGAAATTTCTAAAATGAGTAGCAAACTGCCTTCCATATGTACCATTTTAAAATGCTGATTACTCCTTGAGAATAAGAGAAGCCTAATTTCAGAATATCATTAGGGTACCTATTGAAGTCTTGACTGCACATATTTAGCATACTCCCTGGGAATTATATTTTAAGGACATTTTCCTATTAAATCATTGCATATGGAAGAAACTCAATATAATAGCTGATATTTACTTGGGTTCTTAATCAGAACATTGGCTGTGTGATTTTCATGATTATGATTTTCATTGCAATTAAGTTGATGTTTTGTAGACAGTGAAATTACCATCTCCTCCAAAAGATTGCAAAATAGAATTTAACCTTAGAGCCAATGCAGGGAAAACTTGTTTCTGCAGGTGCATTTTTTGAAACTTCAACAGATAGCAGGAAAAAAAAAAGTGACAGAAGGATCACAGTTCAGCAGTATGAATTGTCTGCTGGCAGCCTTGCAATCTGGTGTGCAGTGAGATTTTGGTGTACATATCACCTGATTTCTCTTTTTCTGTAGGCATGCCACCAGGACTACAGGGGCAGAGTGTCTCCTCTGGCAGCTCTGAGATCAAATCCGACGACGAGGGCGATGAGAACCTGCAAGACACGAAATCTTCGGAGGACAAGAAATTAGATGACGACAAGAAGGATATCAAATCAATTACTAGGTCAAGATCTAGGTAACAGTATATAATACTGTCGCTTCATTTAATTCCTTTATTGGACTTTGATGAAGTGAACAGAACGGGAAGAAACTATTCAGTTTTTTCCTGGCAGGTAGATTTACAGCTGAAAAGAAAATTAAAGGCCTACTCTAGAAGTACTAAAAGTATCGTTTAAGATACCTGTACTCTAGTGGAGCCTAAAATGTTTTGGCATTTATGAATCTGGACCCAATGCTAATGACACACAGTGAAAACAATTTGTATCTGATTCAAGTACAGTTTATTTTTAAAACTCTACTTATTCTACAAATTTG
Source organism: Chlorocebus sabaeus (assembly GCF_047675955.1). NCBI lineage: Eukaryota > Metazoa > Chordata > Mammalia > Primates > Cercopithecidae > Chlorocebus > Chlorocebus sabaeus. Next base: position 25,259,691 of record NC_132921.1, read on the forward strand.
GTCAGAAATGTTGTGTCTATAATATTTCTAAAAAGAGATTGTAGCCGTGTTAAAAACTCAATTGATGTATGTGCCAACTATAACTCTTTTCTTACCTCTAAAGTGAGAAAATACTGATTTCCTAGATTTATCCTAAACATGCAGATGTGTATGAGTAATACCTAAATTGCTAATGGTTTTTCCTCCTGGACACTCTTTTCTGCAGAAAACACAACTGCAGGAAAATAGCTTCTGTCTGGTTTTCTTAAATATCTGCTATCTTTAAATTCGAATCTATATCTCCTTGAACTTGAATCTGGTAATCAGATGGTGTTTGAATACCAGCACCCATGTACTTTACCTCAATTCCCTTGGGTTGTTTTTATTCACAAATTCAACCAATTGTCCTAAGACAACAACTTTCCATCTAAAGGCTGTGGTTCTCAAGGTTCTATTTGGAATCTTTTGTGAATGAAGAACATGCTGCCTCTTTACGTTACCTTCGTAATTATTTAGATGAATTCCATGTTCTGCCAGAAGTTTAAAAATGCCAAATGCTTCTAGATAACCCCTTTCCTTCCCCATTATTTTCTGATTCTTGGCCACTTTGGCAAGAAATCCCAAGGAGGGAATTTCATACCTTTAATAACTTCTGTGTTAGACCAGTCAGTTCTTGATAATTTAACTTACTGTGGCCAAACTTATGCATGTTAATGGATCCTTTGAAGTTTCAGAACAACATTTTCACTCGTTGCTGAGAACCTTCTTATTTAAAAAGGTCACTCTTATGACATTTACTTCTGTATGCCTCCAAAACTGTATTACAAGGCAGTGCCTTTCAAATCTAGGCAGTTTTATTTGCATAACCAGTTTATTTATAAGTGAATAACCAATTCTAATTGGTTATTGGCCTGAAAACATTTGGAAGAAAAGTTCCCATTTTCCAGTCTCCTTTGTGTAAGGTGTGGCACATGTTGGATGTATAAAAATATCACCCAAATGCTTAGCTTCCGGACAGGCCTGGCAGAGACTGTTTTCTTTGGCTTTTTACAGCCTATTTGCATAGTAGAATATAGGAGTGAATTAATTGTTACTTGATTTCCTTGGCACTGGCAGCAGTCGGGGATGAGGGCAGAGGACGGATCGGTAGAAGGCAGAGAAAGAGGGCCTTTTCCAGTGGATTCAGTTGAGTTGCCTGTTTACCATACACACCTGTGGTAGACAGTGCCTTCTGGAAAGGCACTTATGCTATGGAGAGAGAGGAGCCTGGTTTTACAGCATCCTTCTGTGGTGTCATCCTCCTTGCCCCTAACTTTTCTCCTTCACCCAAGTGTTCTTGACTCGTGCATCATCTTTATGTGTAATGTGTACTTGCAACCCAGGAATACCACTCTCACTTTTGATTGATTGGAGCTTCTCAAGTGTCATTGGTCCTTATTGCCACTTGGAAGTTACCCAGAGATTCTCCAAAATGGAAGACCAGAGTCACAAATTTTAAACCAGCATTCATTAAGTATACATTGAATTGACTAGATAATTTCCCACATCTTCCAACTCCAAAATGTTGTGATTAATCATCTTTATTCTGTGAACATTTCTGATGTGTGAAATTACCCTGTAGGTTGTTAGTCACTTCCATGGAGTTTCTTGTGATGGGAAGTCTACTGATGTTCAGTGAAGTTTGTTTCATTTTTTGTATCTCTCATAAGCCCCCCGAAAATCCTCACTTAACGTTTATTCATAATAGTCATTCGGAACTTTGTAGCACATGCCGTTCTGCCTTCTTGAGACAAGACATCGTGCACATCTCTCTTTTTTACATGATAGCTCTTGGAATATTTGAGCCGTGCTGCCGTGAAGGTTTCCTCATATGATATGCTTTCCAGGTGGCTCATCATCCTCTTTGCCTTCCATTCAGAAGTTTCTAATTTGTCACTGTGACACCCAGAAATGGACAGAACCAATCTTATCTTTTCAGACTATTCTGGGCTCAGCCATGTCTTTGTTATGAATCATGGAATATTTTCGTTTTCACAATCAGAAATTAGCTTTTGGCCTTTTTTTTTTTTTTTTTTTTTTGGTAAGAGACAGAGTCTGGCTCTGTTGCCCAGGCTGGAGTGCAGCCTTATCACAGCTCACTACAGCCTCCACCTACTAGATTCAAGTGAGCCTCCCACCTCAGCCTCCTGAGTAGCTGAGACTACCGGTGTGCATCGCTGTGCCCAGCTAATTTTTTTTATTTTTTATAGAGAAGAGGTCTCACTATATTGTCCAGGCTGGGATTATAGGCATAAGCCACTGCACCCAGCTTTCTGGCTTCATTTTTGACTCACAATGAGGTCATGATCATTCATAAGCTGTAGGTGTTTGGTTTTTTTAATCATTTTGCATGGCTGATATCAATTCAGGTTTCCCAAACTTGTTCTGGGGATCATAAACATTTATAAGATTAAAGACCATGGAAGTCATGTTTTCCTAACCTTTTATTTCATACATAGAGAAAATGAGAATTACATAGTGGGTTGACCAGGCCTTCAAAGCAAGGTAATGGGGATACCTGGATGAAAGCCTCGCTGTCTTCACTCCCACTGCTCTGGTGTCTTACATATAGGCCTTTCTTCTTACTCCTGTTAAGCTGCCTTGTATTTTTTTGACCTATCAAAATCATTTTTCAATTACTTGTTTCCCCTAGGTTTCAGATGTCACGGTATGAAAGGTTTTCTCTATATTAAAAAAATGAAGTATAAACATAAAGTCTTTTTGAAGCATGGTTATGCAGCATATGCTAAGCGTAAGTTGGTGAACGCCTGCTTTGCAGAGTGTAACCCCATTGAATAAAAAAAGCTTTGTTTCTCCTTTCTGCCCCCCGTATCAGTATGGGCACACTCCACACTCTAACTTTAATCTACGTCACTTTCAGCTGTTTGGTTTGGGTTTAATGTCTGCGAGAAAACCAAGTATCTTGTGTATTGTGAACTGTCACAGCCAAGTTGCAAGGTCCAGTGGATATAAAAATTCTGCCAAAGACGTGGCATAAGATGGAAAAGTTCCCTGAAAACTCTGGAAGAAAACAATGTAGACACCTTCTTTTTCCCCACACCATTAGAAAATGTTGCATCCCTTTTGTCCCACAGCAATAATGACGATGAGGACCTGACACCGGAGCAGAAGGCGGAGCGTGAGAAGGAGCGGAGAATGGCCAACAACGCCCGAGAGCGCCTGCGGGTCCGTGACATCAACGAGGCTTTCAAAGAGCTCGGCCGCATGGTGCAGCTCCACCTGAAGAGTGACAAGCCCCAGACCAAGCTCCTGATCCTCCACCAGGCGGTGGCGGTCATCCTCAGTCTGGAGCAGCAAGTCCGAGGTCAGTGCAGGCCGGCCTCCTTGCAGAACTCGTGAGGAGCTTGTGCCAGGCACAACTGAGATGGGCATGCCAGCCTTGAGCAGTGGCAGACAGTAGACCTTCAAGCGTCATTCCAAAGAATTGTTTCCATTGCAGACTGTGTCTAAATCCTTAAGTAAGGCAGCATCCTTTTCTCCTGTAATTAAGTTGTAGGATTCTTATAACTAAGATTATATTGCAACTTTCCCTATATCCTTTCAGTAATTGGAGCTTAGTTTATTTGCTTTACCAACCTTTGCTTACTGTAAAGTGGCTGTACACACTCACATGCAGTTCAGCTTTTACTAGTGACTGACCAAATGGATCGCCACAGTACGTAGTAACTGTTCCTTTTGTTCTGTAATATAAACACTGAGAAAAAGGTCAGACACGCAAGAAGAGTGCATTGCTGCCCTCTGCCAGAAGCCTCAGCATTAAACAAAGGTCCTGTGCTTTAATCCTCCACAGAAAGGAATCTGAATCCAAAAGCTGCATGTCTGAAAAGAAGGGAGGAAGAGAAGGTGTCCTCAGAGCCTCCCCCACTCTCCTTGGCCGGCCCACACCCTGGAATGGGAGACGCATCGAATCACATGGGACAGATGTAAAAGGGCAAGTTTGTTTTCAACATTTCTGAAACCGATCATTCGTAACTGTCACCAGTGTATCAGCTATAAAAGTGAATTTTACCCAAATTGACAGATACTTTCTTTCATGGAAAAAGAATTTAAAAAAAAAAAAAAAAAAAAAAAAAGAAGAAGCAGCACACTTCCTCTGTTACAAATATATTAATGAATTTTTTTTCTCTTTTTTCCTTTCTCAGGTCCAAGTTGCCACATTGCTTCATTAAAACAAGAGACCACTTCCTTAACAGCTGTATTATCTTAAACCCACATAAACACTTCTCCTTAACCCCCTTTTTTGTAATATAAGACAAGTCTGAGTAGTTATGAATCGCAGACGCAAGAGGTTTCAGCATTCCCAATTATCAAAAAACAGAAAAACAAAAAAAAGAAAGAAAAAAGTGCAACTTGAGGGACGACTTTCTTTAACATATCATTCAGAATGTGCAAAGCAGTATGTACAGGCTGAGACACAGCCCAGAGACTGAACGGCAATCTTTCCACACTGTGGAACAATGCATTTGTGCCTAAACTTCTTTTGGAAAAAAAAAAAATATAATTAATTTGTAAGTCTGAAAAAAAAATATTTAATTTAAAAAAAATTGTAAACTTGCAATAATGAAAAAGTGTACTTCTGAAGAAAACTACATGAACGTTTTTGTTGGTATTCAAGTCAGCTAGTGTTTATAATTACTGGATATTGAATTAGGGGAAGCTCGGCTGCCCTAGTAACAAAACCAGCAAACGTCCTGATGACAACGAAGTGATGACATTAGCCATTCCTTAGGGTAGGAGGAACAGATGGATCTTATAGACCTATGACAAATATATATATAAATATATATATAAATATATATTAAAAATTTAGTGACTATGGTAAGCTTTTGTTCATTTGTTTCAGACTTTTTTCTCCTGTAAAAAAATAGTACTGATTAACTTTTTTAAAAGAAAGATTTTACTGTAAATATGGATTTTTTTTTGTCTTATTTCTGTCCCTTTCCCTGGTTTGTTATCGTAACCTGTAGTGCCAACTCTGCTTCCAGAGGGGTAGTGCAGGATGAAATGCTGACCCTGATGTTGCTTCTCATTCATAAATAAGTAGAAAGTTGTTTCTCCAGTCTTTTGGGAACACAGGACTTAAAAGTCACATCATGTGTAGATATTACAAGCAGCATTACCAAGACATGGCAAAAAGAGTTTGTCTGAATTGTAATGTTGCATTTGTGACCCTATTCTGGGATTTTCAGAGGTACAAGGTTAGAATGCTACAATGTTACCACTGTGCCTTCCAATGTTTATATCATCGGAAACATAACATAATCAAAGTGGCTGTGATTTAACAAAATGATTAAAGTGTTACCTACCTGTGTAGCCGAAGTAGTGTGCAGTGAGGCGTTTCTGAATACATGGTCAGATTTTTGGAAAAAAACAAAAACAAAAAAAACAAGTAAAGTTCAAAAACCGTCAAATGAGAAAATTGCAAGTAGTGTGACAGAGCTGATTGATTTTGTTGCTTTCTTGATTTTTTTTTTTCAAAATGGGTTTACTAAAATGTAGATGACTTAACTGCCTCCTCCTTCATCTGAAAAATGCCAATATTCAATCATCATGCAGCATTATAACAAGCCTTATAAGTCCTAAAGCATTAAGTTGCACTTTTTTGAGGAGGGGTAGTGCAGTATTTCTCTGGCCAGTATGAATGAAGTTTATACTTACCATATTTGATAGAAACATAGATCAAGCTATGGCACAGCGACTCATCAGATAGCTAGCTTTGACGTCTGGGCACAATTGAACCAACTTCCATCGTGAATCTTTATAATGATTGACTTTGGTGTATAGTGCAGTAAACAAATAGTGCTCCTAGTTAAGTATTTGTCAGCATCCTTTTGTCTCTAACTCGTTTCTATTTTTACAGCCACACAATTCTTGGCATGTATTAAGAAAAAAAAATCCCTGTTCAAGTAGTTTTTCCACCTATCAGCACTGAGTAAATGCCATAAATCCATTGAAATGGTCTAAATGTTCCATCTGTTCTCCTGTTTTGCCAGTTATATAGTAATGAAATACATTTGTAAATTTTATGCAACAAATGGCAAACGTATCATTATTTTGAAATTGTGTATGTAAAAGTTATATTTTTACATGTAGACTCTTGTTATTATGTGTTTTAATACATTGTATCAGTTTTTGTTTTTTTTTAACTGTGTGGTTTAAAAAGAAGTCTCATTTAAATGAAATAGTGAGCTACAAGAATCAGAATTTTATGTTCATTTCTGAAAATGTAAGAACAAATAAGATAGTTACCACAAACCCATAAACATTTTGATTAGCTGTGTGTGTGTTGAAAAACTGTAAATATGTTCAGTAGCGATAAAACTAAAATAACTTTGATTTGTTGATAAGTTCCTAAAATGTGGAGGTGGATTAAAACCTTAGGAGAATAGCAGAAATCAAACTTCATGAAAAGTTATTTTGGGACTTTCCTGTGAAATGTATGAACAAAGAGGCTCAGAGAAGGGCATGGAAGACAATAATGTATACCTTCCCCTCCTCCCTGAATAATGAAAACCATGTGTACTTGTTCCCTCCGTATGTTAAAGATTTCCTTTTAGTGGTACATTCTGCACTCATTCTGTATAGTCTACCAAGGCGGGTATCCCTAGGAACAATATTATATAGGAAGCAGGTATACTCTGATCACATTCAGGATACGTGTACAGAAGAAAATATGGTGTTTACTCTTTAGGGAACTGGAAACACTCCCTGCATTGATGTACATTTTAAGAATGGCACTTTTGATACATGTTATCATAAAGGTGCTTAATAGAGCTGAATTAAAGTTTTTCAAATCTGTAAACAAAGCAAAAAAGTAAATTGTAGTCATTTGATTATTTTTTAAATTGGTGCTTTATATTTTGTTCTCACTCAGAGTAAAAGCTGCAATTTATTGTTCACCAGCTTTGATGTATTCATTACTCAGTAATGCAATACCTCTATTGTTGAATTCCCTTTGGAAATAAGTGAAAATTCTAATGGCCACCGGAAGCTGCTCGCTAGGTTTTGCTTGGTGGAGAAACACAATCTGCACCTACCCATATTAATTGGGTTGTATCCCCATTGAAAAAGAAAAAAGGGAATGTGGCCTTTTTAGTGTGTTTTTTATTGTTGTTGTTTTGTAATTATCAAACCCAGGTAAGATATTGGTATCCTGCACTGGATTTTCAAATGAAATTCAGCGGAAGACAGTTAAGATTAAAGTACTATACAAACATTTCAGAAGGGTCCATACTACACTCTATATGACAACACTTAGGCTGGGGATCTCTTTCAGAAACTCGGACTTTAAAAGCAACTTGGAACAGTTGATCCACCTCCACATTCAAGTAATTTATGAATATGCAGAATAGGGATCTGTTCATCTAGAAATTTTTACCATTTGTCTTCTGTGTAGCTGCAAGGAACACTAATGTTTATACAACTGTCAGTCCACCCAGTGGTGCAACTGGTTCTGATTCAGTCTTCCGATTCCTTTTTGTTTTTCACTTTTTCCTATTTCTGAGGTTTTTTGTTTTTGTTTTTGTTTTGTTTTGTTTTTTTGTTTTTTGTGATCTTGATTTTGATGAGGGGTTGGGGAGTGGGGAGGGAGTCGAACCAAGACTTGGAGTTAAGAGGATTTTCATCTTTTGCATCCAACAGGCAGAATATGATCTGTGTCCAAAAGTGAACTTGAGTCAGGAATGAATCAATTTCAGCATAAACAAGCACAAAAATTTAGTCTGCTGGCTGACTGGAAGCAAAAAAGTCAAGATGGAATATGATGAATTCCAACACAATGGGGCACCAAGGCCTTTAGGCCTCTCTTTTTATTTTGCTTTGGTTTTATTTGTTTTTCTTTAGAGACATGCTCTTTCTCATGGGACTTGAAGTGGACTCATCTTTGTGCAGTGCTGGTTTTGCCATACTCATTTCAAGTATTATAGACATACGTAATGGTGAAAATATATGAACTGTGGCCTTTTTCATTCTTGTTACTTGTGATGCAATTAAGTGAAGATAAGAAAAAAAAAAAAAAAAAAAAAAAAAAAAAGCAGAGATTTACCATGTATCAGTGCCTGGCTTTTTGTTATAAAGCTTTGTTTGTCTAGTGCTCTTTTGCTATAAAATAGACTGTAGTACACCCTAGTAGGAAAAAAAACTAAATTTAAAAATAAAAAATATATTTGGCTTATTTTTCGCAGGAGCAATCCTTTTATACCATGAATATTACAAAAAAAAATTGTCAGATTCTGAATATTTCTTCTTTGTAGATTTTTGGAATCATTATGAGTAAAAGTTTGTTACTTTATTTTACTATTTAAAAGATGTTATTTTACCATGTGTTACCAAGATGAAACTGTATGGGTAGCTTTTTTGTTTGTTTTTTGTTTTATTTTTGTTTTTGTTTTTTTAGTTGTAGGTCGCAGCGGGGAAATTTTTTGCGACTGTACACATAGCTGCAGCATTAAAAACTTAAAAAAATTGTTAAAAAAAAGAAAAAAAGGGAAAACATTTCAAAAAAAAAGATAAACAGTTACACCTTGTTTTCAATGTGTGGCTGAGTGCCTCGATTTTTTCATGTTTTTGGTGTATTTCTGATTTGTAGAAGTGTCCAAACAGGTTGTGTGCTGGAGTTCCTTCAAGACAAAAACAAACCCAGCTTGGTCAAGGCCATTACCTGTTTCCCATCTGTAGTTATTCGATGAAGTCATGTACATGACCGTTCTGTAGCAATAAATGTGCCATTTTTATAAACTGTTTCTGACACTTGTTTCATTTCATTTTGCATTGTCCATATAGCTATGATTCTCTTCTGTAAGTAAAACGCATCTATATTTCATTTTCCAAGTGTTGGAGGTATTGACAGCTTAACAAACAAAACATACAAAAAAAAATCACAAAACAAATTGAAAAGCAAAGCACATGATTGATCAAGGAAGAGATGCCCTTAATGAAAATGGAACAGGATGCATGCAAAACAAAAAGAAAACTGTCTAGAGGATTAACTAATTGAAGGAATATAATTAATGTGTGTGTAACACTGAAGCTATGCATTTGAAGAGCTCTGAACTGCACCAGTGTTTTCGGTTGTGCTGCAGGTTGCTAAGTCAAGTCAGCCTTAACCTTTTGCATCAGTTGGTCGGCTGTTTGGCAAAACAGTCTCAGCTAGATCTTTTCAGTCAAAAATCTAAGATGATTTATTTTGTATCGCTTTGTTAAAAGCTGAATATTGTTAACCACAGTTAATATTAACACTGTATTTATACTTTCTCAAACTACACCCACCCCACCACTTCTGGTTGCCTCTGTTGACTATTAATCCAGATGTAAACAACCAGATGTTTTTTCTAACTTGTACAAACTGACGTGTGTCAACTATTATGGAAGGAAAAAAATGTACAGAATAAAATCATTCAGTGTTATGTACTGTAAGTTAATATTTTTGTAGGATGAACATCAATCTACTTTGCAAAATTTGGAGGCTATTTCAACATTGCACTGTAGAAATGTAATGTATGCAATGTAAAGGAAAGCCCGCGGTAGCTGAGTACTTCATAACAGAATGTTCTAATCAAGTACGTGGTATTTGGGGATGTCTCCAATATTGCTCTTGTATTCTTACTAATTGGGTTTAGTGACTAGTTGAAGGAAAATGTTATAATGCCATTTGGTTCACATGTGAAGTGCCCTCCATAGCCAAATGTTGGGGTGTTTTTTGTTTGTTTGTTTTGTTTTTTTGGTTTTTGGTTGGACTATTTGCAGATATTTAAATTTTATGAAATTTCCAAAGATTTTGGTTGATAACCCCCTTTTACCTTCTAAATGACTTGAGATGTTCTTATGTTCTTACTGTGTGTTTTAAATATATATAAAAAAGAGCCACAAGCATTTAGTCTTTTAGTATTATATTTGATCATATAACTACTACTGAAAAAGGGAGGGGGGAATGTGCCTGGGCGCCCCTACATATCTCTTGTGTAGTGTCTATTAACATTGTTCTCTGTTAGAGAACCACATTAAAGGGTACATTAATCTTAGATTTTGGTGCATTTTCAAAGGGAAGTTAAATTGCTGGAGAACCTGAAGTATTATCCAGAAGTTAAGATCACAGTAATTTTAGTAATGAAGAAGGGAGGAGTATCCAAAGGGGCTGAAATAGGGAATCATTTTTAGCCTCATAATTCGGTCCATTCATCTGAAACCAAGTGAAATTTATATTCTCGGCTTCATTTGTAGAGCACCTTTCTTTTGAACAGCCCAAGAAATTTCATGCTTAAGCCTCTTTAAGGGAGACACTGAAATCACACCAGGATCGCACATTTAAATTGCATTTGGGACGCTTCATGCTCTGCCAGCCAGAAGATCACTTGTTCCATAAGGCATTCTCATTCAAATGGGTTAAAAGTCCACATTCTCACTGGCCACAGCCTGTGTTGTAAAGAAGCATAGCCGGTCTTTAAAGGACTAGAAGGGCAAGAAGAGCCAGAGTCACTTTGGTATTCTTGAGAGATCATTTAAATTGGTAAGGTTGGATGAACAAAGGTGCCTCAAGTGAAAATCCACGTTTTCAGGAAAGGAAGACAATGCCACAGCTATGAGAAAGCAATAGTTACAAGCCAATGCGCATTGAGGTGTAGCCCTACAGAGTTGCTGCGTGCTGTGGGGTCAAAAAGTGAAATCAGCCAGGCAGCCAGTATCTGGGTATTTGCAATGTTAGACGTTAAGATTACTGAATCTGAACCTAAATATAACAAGTATAGTTTAGGCTTTTTGTGATGGAGTGGTGTGTATGTAAAAGTGTTTCTTGCCATTTTTGAGTTTTGGACCCTTTGAAGGTGAATGAAACCACTCGATAGAGGGGAAAGAAGGGACATATGTATGAAACGTCACATTCAACTTTTTTTTTTTTTTTTTAAGAGATAGGTTCTCCATCTGCCAACGAGGCTGAAGTGCCGTGGCTACAATCATATCAATGCAGCTTCAGCGTCCTGGGCTCAATGATCCTTTTGCCTTAGCTTCCTGAGTAGCTGGGACAACAAGCGTGTGCCACCATGCTCAGCAAATTTTTTTAAATTTTTCCTGCAGAGAGAGTCCTGCCATTTTGCCTGAGCTAGTCTTGAACTGAACTCCAGGGACCCTCCCAACTTGGCCTCCCAAAGTGCTGGGATTATAGGCATGAGCCACTGTGCCTGGCCTTGACAAATCTCTCTAGTATCTAGGCATGGATACTTGTTCATGGGGCAAGTTAAGAAAATCTGGTGTAAGATACCAAAATCTTCAATACTTGAGAAAGGGGGGAAAAAAATCCTATTTACCTTGATTGAAATGGTTGAGCCTAACCAGAACTGGACTGGTGTCTGGCTTTTAAAGAAAGACCCTTTGTGTAACAGAAAATAATACAGTTCCTATTAACATCTGTTACACTATATTTAGAAGTCAAATGGCTTTAGCATTGGCATGAACATTCTTCTAAGAGGAAGCTGAAACTTGCCAAGTGCAAAGTGAAAATGCTCATGCAGAATCAGACTTGCTGTTTTGAGGTTTTTGACCATAACCAGCCCACAAGTGAGGAACTCTTAAAAAATGACAAAATTTTGGAAAATAGGAAAACTTGATTTTTGTAAGGAATTATTTTATTTTACACATCTTTATTTATGAGTCTCAGTGAGATCATTTCAAAGATGGGGGCAAATGCAGGCAAAGTGATGTACTCAAATGCTTGGGGCTAAAATAAGTAGCCAGTATCCTGATGGTGATCCCAGGATCACTGCATTGACCCGCCTCTTGAACAGCCACTTGACTTCCCACCTTTAATATTAGGCCTCCCCAACCAGCTGCCCACAGTCTCACTTTTTGTTTGTTTTGCTTTTATTTTTTTCTGATGCCTTTTCATGAATCTTTTACAGGCGAGTTTTTAAACTTCCCTGCACTTCTCTTTTTTAACCTATTCTACAAATTGTTGGGATATAACTAGATGTGAGAATATTCACGCAGCAAGAGTCTGCTAGCCAAACTCAAAATTTTCACTCTGGCCCACCCACTTTTTTAAAAATAAACTTTGTCCTTTGGAATAATTTTAGATTTATAGAATAGTTGCAAAAATAATACATAACATTTCCATGTACCCTTCACCCAGTTTCCCCTAAAGGTAAAACATCGTATAACCATGGTACATTTGTCAAAACTAAGACATTAGCAATGGTCCTTTATTCGAATTTCACCAGTTTCTCCACTAATATCCTTTTTTTTCTGTTCTGAAATCCAATCCAGGAGCCCACACTGCCATTAGTCTGGCCCACTTAGATTTTCAGTGCTACCATGGGCAGCACAATTCAAGTCTGCACAGTATCCCGTGATCTCAGGGTCTTATCAAATCACATCCACACACCACCCAAAGGAACTATAGTAGAAAATCAATTGACTTTCCTTTTACAGATCCTCCTATTTATTACCATCTATCAAAAATCCATCCCTCTTTCATAAAAGGTATTGCAGCAGTAAGGAGAAGATGGGAATGGAAAAGGAGCAAGAGGAGACCCAACAGCACCCATAACCTGAAAAATTTAAGTAATCACATCATCCATTTATCAATTGACTTATTATTGAGTGCCGATCAAGTCAAAAGCACTGGGGGAGTTAAAAGGCAACAATCCCTACCTGTCCATTGGAAGGCAATAGATGCATCTATATGACCAACACAATAATTACCTGAAGGCAGGAACAAACTGCTGGGGAGTGGTGGAAAGAGACACTGCGGCTGCTTCCAGAAAAGATGAGATGTTTGTAAAAGTGACCTTCAGCTGTGAGAAGTATTTTGCCAGGCAGAAAAGATAATGGATCTAAAACAATGGCAAGTGTTTCTGCACTGTAAAGAAGTAGACTTGTAGGAAGACAATTATGGTAGCTTAAATGACTATGCATTTTTTCTCATTTTCATCACCTTCCCGCCACCCAAGCAACAATAACTGGAAACCCTTGGCTGACCTTCGGGGTTTACAGAGTTATTCAAGGCTTGCGTGTACAGAATGGAAATATCTGCATCCTAGCTGAGCACACTCGCTCACACCTGTAATCCCAGCACTTTGGGAAGCCAAGGTGGGAGATCACTTGAGGCCCAGGAGTTCAAGAACAGCCTGGGCAACAAAGTGAGACCCCTGTCTCTAAAAATAAAATTAAAAATTAAAAAAAAAAATAGTCAGGTGTGTTGGCCTGTGCTTGTGGTCCCAGCTACTCAGAAGGCTAAGACAGGAAGATAGCTTGAGCCCCAGGAGGTTGAGGCAGCAATGAGCCGTGATCACGCCACTGCACTCCAGCCTGGGCAGCAGAGTGAGACCCTGTTTCAAAAATTTTAAAAAAGGAAAGAAAAGAAATATCCACATCGTATTATTGATTATTCTGAGGATGTGTAGGAAAATCTAGGCCAAACCATACATTTGAAAGGGAAGGCAAGTGAGGCCTTGAGAACATAGCTGGATCTGCACAGTTCCCTCAAGCTCATGCCCAAGCCCTAAAAGGAACTCTGGTTGCCTGATCCCCTATCCAAGAACCCTTTGCAACATACCATTATGTCAATAAAATGATACTTTAGCCCTCCAGAGGTCTACAACCCAAGGGTAGGTGTGAGCAGCTAAAACAGCAAATGGAAGTGATGGGGGCTATAGAGGAACAGTGAAGAACTTGGCAGGGAGTAATTGATACTAGGAAGATTGCTGGGGTATCCTACAGAGCATGGTAGCCAGGACGAAGGAGAAGTTTCAGTATGGAAATTTCCATGAAGGAGGGGAGAAGCTGGTGGTTATGGATAAGAGGTGGTGGGAGGCCAGGCGCAGAGGCTCATGTCTGTAATCCCAGCACTTTGGGAGGGCAAGGTAGGTGGATCACCTGAGGTCAGGAGTTTTAGACCAGCCTGGTGAACATGGCGAAACCGCATCTCTACAAAAAATGCAAAAATTAGTCGGGCATGGTGGCTGTGCCCCTAATCCCAGCTACTCAGGAGACTGAAGCGGGAGGATCACTTGAACCAAGGAGGCAAAGGTTGTGGTGAGCCGAGATCACGCCACTGCACTCCAGCCTGGGTGACAGAGTGAGACTCCATCTCACAAAGAAAGACGAAAGAGGTGGTGAAATGTGGAGGGCACTTAGATAAGACAGGCATAGGCCTCTGAGTTAGGCAGGTGTGAAGAGTGGATCTACAGAGTTTAGTAAGGAAAGGATGTCTGGACAAAAACATCCGGTGGGAGGAGGCAATGCCATTTACTTAATTTTTACCAAACTTTGTTCCAAAAGACATTTAAAATCACACTGATAATTATTAACAGCAGTAGACACTTTCCTGTATTTTTCATGTCACAGGTATAAACTTAGATTCACACAGGGCCTTGAGACCATCTAATATCATACAAGATATATGCTTTTGAACAAGCTACTCCACAGACCGATTACCTTCAGCTGTGAAATGTGGATAATAGCACCTACATCTCAGAGTACATATTATAAGGCATGTCTTGTGCTCCATCCATGTTGACACAGAGAAAGTGTCAGTGCACCCCATAGAGACTGTATGATGTGTGAATATTTACACACGCATGCCCTAATCATGGGACTGCAGCAATGACCTCTATTTGCAACGTCTTCCCTGGCCTCCACCCCAACTCCCAATTCTGTCCTCAAAGCTGGGAAGTCATCTGGATCGAGCTGTGCATCTTCCCAGATTCTACTATGATTTCCCGTTTTCTCCTGCATTTAATGAAACTCACACCTACCTAGTGTTAGAAAAATCTGAAAACAGAAGGAGCTCTCTTATAAGAGAACATGTTCAAGCAATCTCAACCTCATGAAAGCTCTGTTTCCACAATGATGGCACTTCCACAAACATTATTCCATCAAGCCTCGCTGCAAATCTAAGCAATCAGTATTTTCCTCCACACCTTAGAAAGAGAGCAAGCAAGTCTCTGAGGGCTGTGGTCAGTGCAGGTGACGAGGGCAAAGTAATCCAGAGGCAAATTCAGGTCTGTCGATGTTAAAGCCAGTAGACATTTCATGATCCCAAATCTGCTGGAGTTGTCTGGAGTTTAGAGGGTGGATTCATTGGCTTGGATTAAAATATGTCTAATGCCCTTTCTCATCCAGAATATGGCTCCACTTGTGGGACTGCCGGCCTGCCACCTCCCTCCCTGATGATGTTCTTTCTCTGCAATGCAGCTTCTGTAGGCTTCTTTCTAATCAGATTATCCAGCACCCCATAGCCTGTCTCTCCCAGAGCCTTCACACATACCAGGGTTTTCCTCTTTCTCTTTAATTCAAATACATCTTTTCCATCATCTGGATTCTGCCTATGATCGTCCCATCAACTTAGAGAAAGAAAACAAGAAACCAGTGCAATAACATCTGGGAACCTTAGATGATGGATCAAAACCACTGTAGTGGGTACTGGGAAGAAAGCAAACTTGTTACCAAAAGAAACTTAAATCTCTTGCAGCTATAAAACACACAAACAGCTTAATGAAAAGAGGAACCACTGGAATCTCTGAACGCTTATTTTTTAATTGTAACATGCATTTTAAAATGTCCATCTCAATGAACTAAATCATGAAAATAAGCCAGGTATGGTGGTGCATGCTTGTAGTCCCAGCTAGGTGGGGACACCTGCTGAGGTGGGAGGATCGCTTAAGCCCAGAAGTTCAAATACAGCCTGGTCAACATAGTGAGACCCCCCATCTCTAAAAAGAACAGTAATAAAAGATAACATTTTTCCTCTTCTAAACTCAGTTGGTGTATTGTTTTATTTAAACCACATAATTTTATTGGCTAGATATTATTTTTATTCCCATACCACCTATGAAAAAGTTGAGGCTTAGAGGAATTGTTAGGTAAATGGCAGGGAGGGATAAGAGTGGAGTCTAAGCCATCTGACTCCTGATCCTAAAATCAGTCAATGGACCCAAATTTTTGCTGCATGAAATGAATGCTAGAATTAATAAGCAACTTATTTTTCACAACTTATACTTCATAACAGTAGGGAGCCTGGTGTCAATGGAAGGAGAAATGGGAGGAGGAGGGATCCTGATACCAGTAAGGAGTCTAGACTGTCCTATGGGCACTGGCAGCCGCTGAAGAGTTTAAGCAAAGAAGTGATCTAATGCGATTTGCATTTTAGAAGCTCCCTTTCCCCTCAGGTGAGCTGTGCTCAGTGGGGAGGCTGGTGGCAGGGCACCCACACCATCAAGGTCAGAGACAAGAGCTGATCTGGTTCAGTCTATTCTGCTCTGTAGCTTATGATTGTGGATTCCAGCTGTCCTTGCTCTGAGCTGTGGACTGGAGGCTTCAGGTTCAAAGACTTACACAGTATGGCTTAACTGGCTGTCCTGAGAGTACTCTGGAGAAGCTGAATATTAATAAGGAATTTTCTCAATTGGTTCTGAGTTTTCTGGAATCAATTATCTGACCTCATTAGATGCAAAGGCATTAATGATCCTGTTTCCAGTGGATCATATCTGATGGCATGTAATGGTGAAACAATTACACAAATTATTCCATGTAGATACCTGGTAACTAAGTGCTGATGAAAGTCAAGATTCTGGTAGACTAAGTATTAATAGTTAATGGCATAAAACATTTTAATCAAAATAAGAAATATAATGTGGTTGGTTGACTGTTTCTAACTGTGCTAGAGAAGTTGGAGAAACGAAAAGGATGAACTCAGGGCTTTAAATTCACAGTTCAATGTCTGTATAAGGGATCTGAAAGCTCCTCTGCCTCCCTGAAAGAAACATTTTCCCCTGCAGCATTTCATTTGAAAACCAGAAGAAAGCCTAATCCTACAGGTAGCTGAATTGCAAAGCAAATCAAATTTCCAACCTCTAGGCATGGGGTATTTTTTTTAAAAAGTCAGGGCATGCATGATTGGGAAAAAAATGGGATTTTGAAAATTGGGATGGGGACATTCTGATGGAGCTAGATGTATGGAGCTCCTGAACTCCCTCAAATGTCCCCAACAAGCTTCCTTGGCAGTAGAAGCAGTGCTTCCACTCCTGCCTCGGGAGGTTAGTGTTTTCTTGCTTGAAGAACTTACAATGGCCTACTTAAGAAAGTTGCCTTGCAAGCAAGGCACTGCTGATCTCAGAACCTGCCCCCACCATCCTTTTTTGCTTTTAGAGTTATTACAAGCAAGCTTAAGCCCCAGCAGATTCCAAAGGGTGAGGAGGTGCAATGTACACCAAAATAATTAGATGATTTTGCAAAATTATATTGAAGGAAATCTGGGGAATATGCATGGGAACAATTTTAAGGATGTGGAATCCAGGAGGAAGAAATATGGAATTGGATCAGGCCAAATAAATGGATATGGACTCACTAAGCAGACAATACAAATAGAATGTTTTGTAGCTCCAGTGGCTAGGAATGGTTCTAATTATTTGCTTGGTTGTTTGACCAAAACATGGACTCAAAGTTGGTCTGCACTAAATCAAGTGGAAATGCCAGAACTTCCTTGGTATCCTACAGAGGAAAGTATTCATAGGCTTAAGGAAATTGAAATGCTAGAGTGGATTTGTCATGTAAAATCTGTTCACCCACTTGCGGAGGGTCCAGAGGATGTGATAACCTTCACCACAGTTTTGAGAAATAAATTCCTGAGAGAAGTCCCAGCATCACCAACATGGGGAGGACAGAATCCAAAGGTGACAAGAGGCAGAAGGCAACACTTAATTGCCAAAGGCAAGGAGGGCGAGGTTACCGTAATGGACAGGGGAGTCAAAGCAGTCATCAGAACAGTTTGATTTACAGAGACCCATGGTGTTGTCTAGTTGGCTGAACACGATGACTGATGGTGTCCCTAGAGGAGAAATCAATGGGAAATCTGCTAGATTCTTACCTAATCTGTGTAAATGGAAATGTTCCAGGTCCAGAGAACTGAAGTCTGACTTGAATCATCAAAACAGTCACAGCCACTCAGTTCCCAGATTTGATACCGTATAATGACCCAGCGTTCTCTGAGTGAAGAGAAGGCCAGAGGAAAGACCTTGCCACACTGCCAAAATTTAATTTATACTATTAATCCTCCTCTCAGACATCCCCAAAAGGATTTGTGTCCATTTACCAGGGTGACCAGGCACTGAGGAAGGAGAAATAATCACACTTTTCTGGGATTACTGGACACTGGCTCTGACCTGGTACTAATTCCTGGAAACTCAAAATAATACTGTGAAATAACACTCTGAAATGTTGGAAAACTTGTATCTATTGCTGTGAGCTTGACAGCTTCCCAATACTTAAAAGCTTTGCTGATGAATTCAGTGTCGATATTAACAAATGTGATTTTTGTGAGTGGTAAAATAAAATGTGTCAATATTTGGAAGTTCAGCATAGCTCAGCAATGCAGTTTCTCAAATGGACTAATGTATGATGCTACATATTCATGCATGGTTAAAAGATTTATTGGGTATTCAAGATAGACCACTAGATTTAAATATAACAAAGTATAAAGTTCATTGATATAGTTTCAGAATCTATATTGCAACTAACTTTTAAGAAACTACCACTTGTCAAGTTTTGGTGTAGTATCAAAATAGAACACCCACAATGATCTGAAAATGCTATGAAATATTTCTCCCTTTTCAACTATGTATCTGTGTGAGACTGGATTCCCTTCAAATTTTTAACCAAAGCAACATACTGCAACAGATTGAAATCAGAAGCAGACATGAAAATCCAGTTGTCTTCTATTAAGTAAGATATTAAAGAGATTTATAAAGCTGTAAAATAATGCCATTCTTCCTAAGTTATTGTTTTGAAAAATGTTATTTTTCATTTAAAAATTGGCTCATTTAAAAAATATAATGGGTTTATTATTAGTTTTTAAATTAGTGTATAAAGACTTAAATTTTTTCCTGTTTTAATTTCTAATATGGTAAATATTAAAGGTTATAATCCACATAAATGAAAGCTCTTCGGGGTCCTCAATACATTTAACAGGGTAAAGGAATTCTGCCAAAAATATGAGGACTGCTGCTGCTGTAGTACTAGGTCAGCTGCACTTGGTAAGTACATAAAATAAGCAAAGACCAAGGGCAGGCTGCAGCTAATGCTTCACTTTAAAAGGTCTAGTTTCTTTCAGATTCTCAGTATGTTTTTGCATTAGTCTTCTCAGGTTGCCATAACAAAATACCACAGACTGGTAGCTTAAACAGCAGAAATTTATTTTCTCTCAGTTCTGAAGGCTGAAAGTCCAAGATCAAGGTGGCATGAGGGTTGGTTTCTGGTGAGGGTTCTCTTCCTGGCTTGCAGATGACTGCTGTCTCACTGCATGCTCACACGGCCTCTCCTCTGTGTGCATGAACAGAGAGACTGCCTCCGGTGCTGCTGCTACTGCTTCTTTTTTTTTTTTTTTTTTTTTGAGACAGAGTCTCACTCTGTTGCCCAGGCTGGAGTGCAGTGGCATGATCTCAACTCACTGAAACCTCTGCCTCCCAGGTTCAAGCGATTCTTCTGCCTCAGCCTCCCGAGTAACTGGGACGACAAGCAAGAGCCACTGTGCCCAGCTAATTTTTTTATTATCAGTAGAGATGGGGTTTCACCATATTGGCCGGGCTGGTCTTGAACTCCTGACCTTGTGAACGCCCGCCTCAGCCTCACAAAGTGCTGGGATTATAGGCATGAGCCACCGCACCCAGCCTTCTTCCTCTTCTTATAAGGACACCAGACCTGCCTGATTAAGGTCCCATCATATGGCCTCACTTAATCTTTATTATCTCCCTTAAGGCATCATCTCCAAATATAGTTACATTGGGGGTTAGGACTTCAACATATGCATTTCATTCCTCAACAGTCACCCCTGATGCTCTGCCCTGGAATTCTGTCTTTCTGTAAGACAGCATTTTTTCCCTTTTCAAATTGCAGCTTAGAGACCGTTACCCCTGCCATAGGCAATGCTTGCCTACCCACCTGTGTTGGTGTCTTCTGTTTCATATTTAAACCTTCATACAGCACTTATCACAACTCTAATTCTTTTGCTATTTGTGTAGTCAGTTATTAAATGATTATCTTCGTCATCAAACAGTTAGCTCTGTGAGAACAGGGCCCATTCATCTTGTTGACCAGTGCTCAGACCATTGTCTAGGACCTAACAAGCTCTTAAAACATATTAACTAAGTAAAATGATGTGGAACAGAAGGAAGAATGAGGCAGAAGAAAGTTTGAGATGTCTGGCCGGGCGCGGTGGCTCAAGCCTGTAATCCCAGCACTTTGGGAGGCCGAGACGGGCGGATCACGAGGTCAGGAGATCGAGACCATCCTGGCTAACCCGGTGAAACCCCGTCTCTACTAAAAAATACAAAAAATAAGCCGAGCGAGGTGGCGGGCGCCTGTAGTCCCAGCTACTCGGGAGGCTGAGGCAGGAGAATGGCGTAAACCCGGGAGGCGGAGCTTGCAGTGAGCTGAGATCCGGCCACTGCACTCCAGCCTGGGCGACAGAGCGAGACTCCGTCTCAAAAAAAAAAAAAAAAAAAAAAAAAAAAAGAAAGTTTGAGATGTCTATTGCACCCTGCTATTTATAGTACATTATTAATTATTTGTTATTATTCTCATCCTTTACATCTCTTTTAAAATAGTTTAAGCACGTGGAATAGCATAAAAAATGACAAGTGAAATGGCTTTCAAAATGCACATATATTTATGGGAATAGTGTAAATACTTTAGTCTGGGTGCTGGGTGGGGAGTGGTGGAGAGGAGAAATGGAGAAAAAAGAAAAAATAATAAATAGAAGACAAGTGGCTGACAGTGGACAGTGAAGTGGGACGTATAAGTCAGTCATTTCTGGTCACTTGCTTTTCAACATTTAAATAAAAATATAGCAAATAACAAGAAACACCCTAAGACTAAAAAGAACTAGAAAATGGCGTCATAAAACCAGGAGAGAAGATCATTTTGTGGAAAGAGTCCTCAACATTGTCAAGTGCTGAGAATAAAGCAGCAGTGTCAAGACAAGTGAGTGACCTTTGGGCATGGGGTGCATGTCATTGCTCGCTTCAGCAAGGACAATTTCACCACTATGAGGTGCCACAAAGGGGACAGATGCTGACTGCTCTGCTGGTGGAAGCTTTGTACTCACTGATGTGGTTTGGCTGTGTTGCCACCCAAATCTCATCTTGAAAATTCAAGCTCCCATAATTCCCATGTGTTGTGGGAGGGACCTGGTGGGAGATAATTGAATCATGGGGGCGGTTTCCCCATATTGTTCTCACAGTAGTGAACAAGTCTCACAACATCTGATGGTTTTATAAGGGGAAACCCCTTTCACTTGATTCTCCTCTCTCTCTTGCCTGCTGCCACGTAAGATGTGCCTTTGCTCCTCTTTTGCCTTCTGCCATAACTGTGAGGCCTCCCCCACCATGTGGAACTGTGTGAGTCCATTAAACCTCTTTTCCTTTATAGTACCCAGTCTCAGGTATATCTTCATTAGCAGTGTGAGAACAGATCAATACATTCACTTTCAATGTTTACTTTTCTGTAACACTCTGTCTCTGCCACAGGCTTAACCACCATCACCAGCAGATCCCGGAAATGCCTAAAACTTTGAGGATTTGTGACAGTCAGTGTTTGAATCCTTTCTAGATATTGACCCATAGATGCCAATTCAGACTTTTGGCATGAACCAGGCTTTTGTTGTATTCTCAGGGGGACGTATAGACTGGCTGAGTATATCAATTAAGATGCCTCTGGCCACAGGTTACAAAATACCAAACAAGTTAAGAACAATAATATTCTATATCTGTTGATATGTTAGGTTGGATATCTAAATTTACATTCTTCCTTAAGCAACTAAAAATCTTGGATAAGTGGCTTAAAAAAAATACCCTTCTTAAATGCACAGATGAGTGGAAAAGAAAGGAAGCAACTCACAGACCAAAATGCTATGTGAAGATGATATTACAATGCGAAATCACTGCACACTCACCAGATGAACATAACTGAAAAGTACAATGATAGAACACATTGGTTAGAACAGGAGTAACAGAAATTCTAGTACATTGTTGATAGGTGGTATAAACTGATACCACACTCTGGAAAACAATTTGATGTTACCCAGTAAAGTTGAATGTATTCTCCTAAGTCAGTGTATTAACCAGTAATTCAATCCCTAAGTATGTGCCACAGAAACTCTTGCTAATGTACATTGGGAGACTTATACAAAACTGACCACAGCCGTAGTACCAAAGAGCCTAACATTGAAATATTCTAAATGTCCATCAACAGTAATATACATAAATAAGTTGTAGAATGGTCAGAAATGGAGGAATAGGCATACTTTTTCTATCAAAGGCCAGACAGTAAATAGTTTAGGCTTTGAGATCACACAGTCTCTGTTGTAACTACCATTTCTGCTCTCTTCCACTGTAGCTTGGAGGCAGCCATAGATGACCTGTAAACACATGAGTGTGGCTATGTTATAATAAAACTTTATTTAAAGAAAAACAGGGGACCTATGAGTGTTACTTTGCCCAATTCTGGTATAATGGAATCCTATACAGCAAAATGGATGAATCTCACAAAAATATTAAGCAAAACACATGTAAACAAACACATAAGTATGAAGCTATCCATATATGATGCATTCAGAAAATGGCACACTAATGGAAACTGTAGGGAAGATTATCACAAGAAACAGAACAGTGGTTGATATGGTTTGGTGGGGTCCCCACCCAGATCTTATCCTGAATTCCCACCTGTTGTGGGAGGGATCTGGTGGGAGGTAATTGAATCATGGGGGCAAGTCTTTCCTGTGCTGTTCTCATGATAGTGAGTAAGTCTCATGAGTTCTGATGGTTTTAAAAAGGGGAGTTTCCCTGCACAAGCTATCTCCCTCTGTTGCTATCCATGTAAGACGTGACTTGTTCCTCCTTGCCTTCTGCCATGATTGTGAAGCCTCCCTAGCCATGTTGAACTGTAAGTCCATTAAACCCTTTTTCCTGTATAAATTACCCACTCTCAGGGATGCCTTTGTCAGCAGCATGAAAATGGAATAATAGAGTGGTGTTCTCTGGGAGGGAGGGAAAGAGACTGGGACAGGACACAGGTGACTCTTGGAGTACTTGTTTAATGCCATTTTTTCACTTGGTTGATGGTTGCCTGAGTGTTTCAATTATTATTTATTTTTGAACAGTAAATGTGCCAAGAGGACATCTTTTTTTTTTTTTTTTTTTACATTTGTTAAACAAAAACAAAGCAAAAAACCGCCTTACCACAGAAGATTTTCCCTTACATCTCATTGGGTGGAATGCTCTCATATGCACATTTTTGAACCAATCACTGGCATAGGGAATAGAATTACTAGGCTAGTCAAAATTTATTTCTAGAAAGTGGAGATGAAGCTGGGCTTCTCTAAGAGGCTTTCACTATCTACTTGTAGGATAAAAAAGTGGGTGTCAGGGCTAATTTTTGGATACATAACTAACAATATATGCAGTTAGAGTTTTCTTTTAATCTAGTTAGCTAGCTGTCTCCATTTATTCATGAGAATCCTTTGAGTGTCTTTTTGTGAAGGCCACACTGGGTCTTCTTGAAGACAACTCCATCAGAGCTGTCCTCTGACTTGCAGCTGATTTCCCTCTTTCCAGCTGCTGCCCTTTCCATCTATTGCCCAAAGATCATGCCAGGGCCACTAAAACAGGACAGCCACAAACCCGCCTTGCTTCTTTTCTTCCCAATGTCTACTAAAGTTGAGATCATTATTTTCCCCATATACTCTATATGAGTCATTTTCGGTAGCCTGGAAACTAATCTTGGAAGAACATCCACAGCTGGGGAATTGGAGTGGGACAAGAGAAAAGGAAAATCAGATTTTAAATAAAGGTTTTACAAAAGGGTTGGAGTGTGTTGAATGGTTACCCCTGAGACAATATGTCTAAGTCCTAATCCTCAGAACCTGTAAATGAAAACAGTTTGGGAAAGGGGTCTTTGGGGATGTAATTAAGGATCTAGATATGATATCATTCTGGATCTTATGGGTTATGTTCCAGATAATCGTAACCTATAAGATACACACACACACACACACACACACACACACACACACACACACACCCCACACAGAGAGAGACAGAGAGAGAGAGATCTAAGAAACTTGCTCATGTGATTGTGGGGCCTAGCAAATTGAAAATCTATAAGGCAAGGCAGCAGGCTATGAATTCAGGCAAGAAGTTGATGCTGCAAGCTTAAGTAAGAATCTCTGCTCCAGGGAACCTCAGTGTTTGCTCTTAGGACTGTTGGAACTGATTGAATGAGGCCTGTCCATATTAACAAGGGTAATCTCTTTTACTTAAAGACAACCAGTGGAAGATATCAACCATATCTCCAAGATAACTTCAAAGTCACACCTAAATGCATGTTTGGTTAAATAATTTGGTAGTGTAGCCTAGACAAGTTGTCACATAAAACTAATTCTTTCAGAAGTGTTCTCCCCTACAGCCTTCAGAGGGCGTGTGGCCCTGCTAACACCTTGATTGCAGAATTCTGGCCACTGGAACAGTGAAAGAACATATTTCTCTGTATGAAGCCACCAAGTTTGTGGTTATTGGTATGGAAGCCCAGAATGTTAATACAAGATCTAACAGGAGGGTGTGTTATGATGTCAAGATATTCTTCACATGAGGCCTTTCTCAAAAGCAGGTGATTAGTAAATAGGTACCTATTCTGTGCCATTGTGAGTCTCTTCTGGAAATGTATGGAGTGTAGATGACCTTGTCTTCCCTTTAAGACAATGGCCTTATGCTGGACTTCACATTATAACCACTTGGAAAGACTAAAAAAAAAAAAAAGAAAGAAAAAAAGGAAAAAAAAAATAGTGCCCTTGCTCCTTTTCCCCACTTCCTTCTGATTTCATTTGTCTGGGATGGGGTTGGGGGGAAGTACATCTTAAGAGTCCCTGTGTTGAGCCAGGTGAGGTGACTCACGCCTGTAATCCCAGCACTTTGGGAGGTTGAGGCAGGCAGATCATTTGAGGCCAGAAGTTCGAGACTAGACTTGCCAATATGGCAAAACTCTGTCTCTACTAAAATTACAAAAAAATTAGCCAAGTGTGGTGGCCCACGCCTGTAGTCCCAGCTACTCTGGAGGCTGAGGCATGATAAACGCTTGAACCTGGGAAGATGAGATTGCAGTGAGCCAAGATCACGCCACTGCACTCCAGCCTGGGCCACAAAGTGAGACCCTGTCTCAAAAAAAAAAAAAGAGGAGTCCCTGGGTTGATTCTAATCTGTAGTCAGGGTTGATAGCTGCTATTATAAGTCACGCAGCACCCACAGGCCTTTTTTGTGCTGACCAGCACTCCAACCAGGTGGAAGGAAACAGGGAAGGTACTGATGCCAGACTAAGCAGGAAGTCAGGTGGATGAACAGAAGGAAATCTAGGTCTCCGAGTAGCTGATAACCACATTCACAACCTGATGATGGGGAGAGATGAAGGGTAATGCTTAATGAAGCAGCCTCCAAGAACTCATCAATAGAGAATTTTTCTCTTCAAAGAGGGCAGGGAGTTCTGAGACAGCAGCATCAGTCACAAAATAACAGTAGCTTGGAAAAAATGAAAATGTATTTCTCTCTTACATTCATGGAGTCCAGAATGGAAAATACTGGGTTAGTAGGATTGAGCCTCCATGTAGGGGATCCTAAGTATTCTACTTTGATGTCCCATTGTGCCTGCTGTCTACCTCCAGGTCATCACATGACTTCTGGGGCTCAGCCCAGCAAGTCCACATTCTGGCCAGCAGAAAAGAGGAGTGACTGGAGCAAGAAGCCAAGGGCTGGCGCTGGCTCTCTTAAAGGATCCTAGAAGCATCCACATAACCCTTTGGTTTATATAGAATTGGCCAAAACTTAGTCAAATGGCCATACAGTGCTTCAAGGCTAGGAAAATTAGTCTTCATTTCAAAAGTCATTCATCACTGATATGTTTGGCTCTGTGTCCCCACCCAAATCTCATCTCAAATTGTAATCCTTATGTATAAAGGGAGGGACATATAATCTCCATGTGTTATGGGGAAGGATGTGATTGGCTCATGGAGGCAATTTCCCCCACGCTGTTCTCATGATAGTGAGTGAGTTCTCATGACATCTGATGGTTTTATAAGAGTTTGACAGTTCCTCCTTCATAGGTTCTCTTTCCTGCTGCCTTGAGAAGGACGTTCTTACTTCTTCGTTGACTTCCGTTGTGATTGTAAGTTTCCTGAGGCCTCCCCAGCCATGTGGAACTGGGAGTCAATTAAACTTCTTTCTGTTATAAATTACCCAATCTCAGGTATATATTTATAGCAATATGAAAACAGACTAATTCAGTACCCACAAACCTGCAGATATGGAGGACTGACTGTATTGTTTACAGCTGCTTTCAAGCTACAGTGACAGTGCACTACAACAGTAGTTGTGACAGAGACTGCATGGCTCCCAAAGCCATAAATATTTGCTATCTGCTTGTCTACAGAAAAAGTTAGCCAACTGCTGGTCTGGTGCATTTCATAAAAGAGTAAGTTGATGCTTTGCCCAAGGTCACAAGGCTTGTTAGTTAGATGGGTCCCTTGAAGTCTTGTGGCTCCAGTCAGCTCTTGCCCCCAAATGGTGATCTCTTTCACAAGTGATATCAGGAGTGTTACAGACTGAAAATTTGAGTCCTCCCAAAATTTGTATGTTAAAGACCTAACCCCCAAGTGTGGCTATATTTGAAGATGGGACCTCTAAGGAAGTAATTAAGGTTAAATAAAGTCATAAGGTTAGGAGACTGATCCAATAGGTTAGTGTCTTTATAAAAAGAGACACCAGGACTGTGCATGGTGGCTCAAGCCTGTAATCCCAGCACTTTGAGAGGCTGAGACGGGCGGATCACGAGGTCAGGAGATTGAGACCATCCTGGCTAACACGCTCAAACCCCGTCTCTACTAAAAAATACAAAAAACTAGCCGGGCGAGGTGGAGGGTACCTGTAGTCCCAACTGCTCAGGAGGCTGAGGCAGGAGAACGGCGTGAACCCGTGAGGCGGAGCTTGCAGTGAGCTGAGATCAGGCCACTGCACTCCAGCCTGGGCGACAGAACGAGACTCGGCCTCAAAAAAAAAAAAAAAAAAAAGGCCCCATTGAACTCTCTCTCTCTCTCTGCTTGCATAAAGAAAAGGTTATGTGAGCACATAGTGGAGGTGGCCATCTGCAAACCAAGAAGAGGGTCCTTACCAGAAACTGACTTTGCCAACACCCTGATCTTGGACTTCCAGGCTCCAGAATGGCGGGAAATAAATAACTGTTGTTTAAGCCATGCACCTAGTCTGCGGTGCTTTGTTATGGCAGACGGAACACACTCATCCAAGGAAAGAGTGAGGAGGCGGAATGACCCAAGAACGTCCCCATCTCTGAAACTGACAACTTGGAGCAAAGGTCATGTGAATATGGGTCCATGCCTGCCACTGCTTTTCATAGAGATGACACTTTACATTTCAAGACAGTAATTTATTGAAAATGGCCAAGAGTGTGGAGCAGTATATTTGGGGCAGAGATCCCTAGCTTGTTGCCAAAATTCATGCTTCTCCTTTAATAACGTACACTTACTGTTTCAAATGAGCTCCCATTCAGGGACTACATTTTCCAAATGCCCCTTGCATCCAGTTGTGGCTGTTTGATGAGTTTTGTCTACATAATGTGAACAAATGTAGTTGGCATCAATCCTGAGCCAAAGCATTGAGGTTTCCTCACTCTCTCCTTCCCCTTCTGCTGGCTGGCATGGCAGACTCACAGATGGAAGGAGCTTGAGGCCTCAAATCTCCATGTGGAAAAAAGCTCTCACTGAACTCCAATATTAAACTGTTAAGCAGGTGAGCAGTAAATGTCTTTATTGGGTTAAGTTCAGCTTTTTTGAAACTACCCTGATTTCAAATATTCTACTATTCTATCCTGGGGTCAGGAATATAATTTACCCAAGCCTTCTATTAAGCCAGAAATTAAAATATAAACCACAAAGAAAGCATTCATTCCCTAGCATATGAATTTTTGAGTTTGCCTAGAAATAGGTTGAACAAAATAAATGATGATGATGGCAATGATGATGGTGATATTAATGATATTAGCTGCTAAGATTTCTTGAGCTTTTAGCATATACCATGGTCCTAAGCAATTTGCTTTTATTCATTAATTTAATTTCTACATCAACCCAATTAGGTAGGTCTTAATTTTAGCCTCACATGGTAGATGAGGAAACTAAATTCCAAGATCACAGTTATTAGGTCATAGACACAGTCCCTGAAAACTCTATTGGTTTTTGGAAAGACAACTTCTCACTTTTTTATCACTAATGAATCTGGCTTGTGGTCTTCAAACACTTTTGTTTATAGAGCCCCTAAAAGAAGTTTGGAAGATAATGTCCCTAGTGTAGATGTTTTGCAAAGATGGCCAAGCAACTCCTCTCATCCCTGTGCTCCCACTCCTCTGCCATGTGATTTCAGTATCTCTTCTCATGAGCTACAGTTTATTTCCTCATCCATTGACTCTCATCTCATTTTTGACTGGATTTAACAATTAGAATGAAAAGAAATAAAAATGTGGAAGACTGAGCCAGATTTCAGGAGGTCTGTGGCCTCCTGGATAAAGAGGCCAGATAAAGATGTACAATTTGAAATACTGGACAATGACGGGCCACTTGGAGTAGCCAAAAGCCATCATCAGCTTTCAGAGGTTGATGAAGTAAGGCCATCTTAGACTGTATCACAGCTAGATAATTGCACTGCATGTGTGATCCCCAATAAGACCAGCAGAACAATCTGCCAGCTGAACCCAGCCTAGAGTCCTGATCCACAGAGTAAGGAACAAACAAAATGATTGTTGTTTTAAGCCACAAAGATTTGGGAAGGTTTGTTATGCAGGAAATAATAACTGAGACAGTTTTCTTGCACATTTTTAAGGTGACATCTATAATTTCGCATTATAAATTTAAAATAGTTCAAGACATTGACATTTCTGACTTATTAGAAATACAGGTATTTTCAAGTAAAGCAATTTATTCATTCTTTTAAACATATCAAATGGAATTTAAACATGACAGCATTTTAATATCCACCACTATTCATTTAAAACACAGTCAACAAATTCTTATTGAACCAAAAGTAGTTCTATGTCATATCTTTTCTCCTTAAATTCATATTTCCACTCAAATTCTGATATATATTTTTCTCTAACCTAAAATATTTTCATATTTAGAAGTCTTTACTCATCAAACACATGCATATCAAAAATGTGTAGAAAATTGAAGTATATTTTTATTTCATGTCACAAATAGGCCCTAAGAGCTTAATGAAATTATACTGGATTGAGCTATTATTAGAATTGTTACTCGTATACAACTGAACAAAATATTATATATACAGTACAAATATTAATAATTTTAATATGTAAATGGTAAAAACCAAATCCATGGGGAAAACATGTCTAACAAAATATGCAGAAGTTTCTCTTTTTTCCCAATTTTCTCATGTCCATGGATGGATATTGCCTATTGCTTTAATAATTGAGTATTCATAACCAATTCCTACTCTTCTTTTTATATCACATGCACTGAGAAAACTTGCTCACATAAATAGATAGGTGGGAATGGGAAGAGTTTTGCTACAGTAGCATCCCTCAATTCTCTGAATTCCTTTGAAGTTGTGTAGGGATCTATCATCAAAAATTACACCTGATGATCTCTCAGCTGACAATTCGATTAAATCTTCTTCAGTGGTGATGAAAGCATAGAATTGGAAACCACCTGACTTGTAAAAGCGTTCCTTACCCAGTCATTAGAATCATTTATTTTTCTAGTTTCTGGGAAATATACCAAAAAGGCTTTACCAAGTCTGATCGAACAACTCTTAGTAATTACACCTGATATTCTGCCACTTAGGCATCTTTCAGAACAAGTTGAGAAAATGGAAATACTGTTAATTTCAATACACCTAAGCCAATACAATCTTGTTGATTTAAAAATGCTCTTATTTTTAAAGTGCTTCAAGTATCTTTTCACCAAGGCTTCAGATATAGCTCAAAAAAACGACAAAGAATATCCACCATGTAAGCTAATAAAGCCCACATTTATTGCAAAATCTCATCAGCCAAATCAAATCCACTTTCAGAAAAAATTTGACTTCATTTATCAGTTCACATAAGTGTTCCCCAAACAACCGTCTTTCTCATGAATTTTAATTCTCAAAAGAAAGACAAGGCACAAAGTCTTGCTATGAGCCTTCAATATTTATTTCCGACACTCCCCTTGTTTGCCCTCATAAAACACTCCCTCTCAGGAGCCTGCATTCTCCACTTGTCCCCTCTTTGTTTCATGCCCTGCAGGTTTTTACACTCTGGGGTTACATACCACAGTGAGATTTCGCATGGGCAAATGGTTCATTCCATTTTCCTTTGTGACTTGGGAGAAATGGACCTGGGAAATGAGAGCCAGCTTAGGGCATCCAGGAAAGTGAAGGATTTGGAAATCACCTCCCTTAACTATCCCTGCATGCATGCCCCCTGGAAAGTGTTTATGTACCTTAGTAAATTCGTGGAGTAAGTCTAACAAATCTTGGGACAAGTGTGTCTGCTGGCTAATATTAGCCAGAGGCAGTGCTCTAAAGACAAAAGTGAGAAGATAGACAAGTTTCCTTGTTTTTGATTTTCCTGGGGTAGAAGAGAGGCCTCAGAAATCAGGGAAGACTGCCTGAAAGAGGCAACTGCAAAGCTGAATCTGGAAATCTAAGTTTT
The DNA here is from genome assembly GCF_047675955.1 of Chlorocebus sabaeus. Lineage (NCBI taxonomy): Eukaryota > Metazoa > Chordata > Mammalia > Primates > Cercopithecidae > Chlorocebus > Chlorocebus sabaeus. The sequence goes on from NC_132921.1 coordinate 25,290,468, forward strand.
CAAAAGCTCATGGGTGACTTTTATGCTCACCGAAATGTGAGAATTACTTCTGTTATGAAATCAAAACAGAAGGCAGGTCGGCTGTCACTATAGAAGGATCCATATTTCATGTGGCTTTGAATGTGGGTACTTGTAAGTTATTTCGGGGCTGACACCACAGCAGAAGTTAATCCAATTCAATTGCAGTGTTTATTTCTCTTGGGTTTAAGTAGAGAGGATGCCTGCCTTGTTGGTAGTGTCCCACCATCGTGCAATCACTGGGTGCCATGACTGATGGCGGCATTTATAGTCCCTACACCTGGCCACCTGCTACTTATAGTGACGAGTGGGCTGATCACCTGGAATTCTTGTCTTCCTTCCTGAACAGGTTCCAAAAACCTGGGATCTCTGAAAAACTGAAAGCAAACTCTCAGCCCCCAGAGAGGGGTATGAAAATGCCAAGCTATTTACTAGCCTTCCTTCCCCACTCATCCCTCTCCCTGCCCACCCGGCTTGCCATTGAAATTTGTATTAACTAGAAGACTTAGAAATGGGGCCTTGGCTATCTATCCTGCAAGACAGTTTCAAAGCCCCAGACCTAGATATCGCATGCTTACCCAATTAAAACTGTCCTCCAGAGCACCTTGCCAGAGCCCCCTAAGATAAAAAGCCCCTGTCTCGTCACAACTCACACCCTCTCCTACACGAGGAGATAAGGAGATGTGTTGCTTGAGCCATATTTTTGGAAATTGCTAGTTAGTTGCAAAATGTTTCCTGAGGTAGGGGGAAAAAAAAAAAAAAAAAGCACCAAGGACTGTAATTATTGGATTGTTTCACTTTTGAGGCCAAGAAGCAGATGCTCAACTTTCAAGGCTTGGGCAAGTATTATCACAAGTTAACTCCTCTGCTTGCCACTCCAGCGTTCCTGCTCACTGGCTTCCTTGAAGAGGCCCACTTAGATCAGTTGAACCATTGCCTAGGATTTGGTTTGCAAGGCTCTTAAAAAAGCTGGGCCATACTGTAATCTGGTGCTAATCAGATTTCAGTGTGATGTCGCCAGGAAAAATCGATATGTATAATGCTAGACTAGAAAGGTTTAGAACCAAATTCCAAAAGTGAAAAATCATTCTACAAATTAGATGCCTTTTAAAATAAACTTACTTTGAATAAAATAGAGAAATTGTTGCAAGTCTCTGCTCTCCTGCTTCCCATGTTTTGTCCGAGAACTGGAAAATGAATTCCCTGAGATGAGAGCTAGCCGTGTTTTGCAGTGAGAGGCAGGTAGTGGAGTAACTTGTTAAAATGTCCAACAAAGCTGAGAGAATGTAATTAAATATAATTCACTGAATGCATTTCCTTCTTTCCTTTTCGTGAAGCATATGTATTTGAGTGCCAAAATGTGCAAGGCACTGGGAAACAAATTGTGAAAGGACCCATTTGGTTGCTGCCCTCTTGCAGTTTGATATCTATGGGGTGACCTAATATTAAACACTCCATAAAGGGTGGTTTATGCTGCCATGAGAAATGAAGGGGGCAGGTGGCCGTAGCATCACCTCCCTCAGTCTGGGCATAGGTGGTTCTCAAGGAAAGCTTCCTAGAAGAAGTGATGCTCAATTTGAAACCTGTAACTTTAGCAAGCATTAGCCAGGCAGATAGGCCAAAAGTCAAGTGCAGGGAAAGAAGGTCGGGCATTGAATGGGGGAGGGTGCTCCAGACCGAGGAGACTACACTGCAGAATGCACAGGCTCTCAGGTGACAGAGGGGTTGTTTGAGGAACTAAAATAAGAAAGATAATAATCATTATTCATTTATTTTATTTTGCCATTTATTTAGTTAGTTAGTTAGATGGAGTCTTGCTCTGTCACCCAGGCTGGAGTGCAGTGGTGCGATGTAGGCTCACTGCAACCTCCCCTTCCTGGGTTCAAGTGATTCTCCTGACTTAGCCTCCCGAGTAGCTGAGATTACAGGCACCCGCCACCACGCCTGGCTAGTTTTTGTGTTTTAAGTAGAGGTGGAGTTTCACCATGCTGGCCAGGCTGGTCTCAAACTCCTGACCTTAAATGAGCCGCCTGCCTTGGCCTCCAAAAGTGCTGGGATTATAGGCGTAAGCTACCGCACCCAGCCTATTCATTTATTTAAAGGTATAATTTAAAGTTTATTCTGTGCCTGGCCTGGTGCTAGGCCAGAAAACAAAGTTATGAACAAGACACAATTGTTCTAAGTATTATTAGCCAAGTATTCTTTGAACTAATATTTATCAAGTATTTGCTATGTGCCAAGCATTCAAAGCTCTTCACCTGTAGTATCTCATTTCATTCTCACAACAACCACACGAAACAGTTGCTTTTCCTAGTGTCACTTTACAAATTAGTAAACTAAGGCACTGGAAGGATGAGTACAGTGACATACCCAAAGTCACCCTGTGGCGGGTGGAGGATCCCAAACATGAGCTGTCAGAATCTAGAGCTCCCTTTTGGTGTATAATCACGGCAAGATTACAAGAAATAAGGTGACCAACTGTCCTAGTTTGCTTGGATCTAGGGATTTTCTGGGACATGAGACTTTACGTGTTAAAACTGGGAGAAGGCTATGTAAGCATTATAGCTGAGAAGAGAGCAGGGCCACCTTTTGTAGGAGTAATAAAACATGCTAAAGAGTTGGAAATTTATACTAATGGCAATGAAGATCCTCATGTAAGAGGACCACAAATTACACTGAGATTTCTAAACTTCATAGCTGCATACACTGTGAGTAGGGGTCTTACTCCCATCCCCAAATTGACTCCCATCATTCCTGGGAATTACCCAGTTGTGAGTACCCATAAACTCATTAGCTACAGCAATGGTATCTACTCTGTATTGCTCATATTCTCTCTCTGGAGTTGAAAGCTGGTTTCCTAAATATACTAACATAACCTGCTGATAAGACAAAGCTGAGATGATTGCTTACCATGGAAAGGGAGAACTCCGCCTTATAAAGCTTTGGTAGCATCTTAAAAGGCAAAAGGGAAGGTTGGAATTTTCTTGGGAATTAGAAGTTTGATTTCAGGTGGGTCTTTCACATTGCTCTTAATTAGCAATAGGGAAAGATCAAGATACAACCAACTAGGATCTGATGGGAACAGCAGGCTGAAGAGTTTGAGGCATAGGATTCAAAGAATCTTAGGATGTAAGTGGTCTGATGATACTTTTCATTGAAGAGTTGAAGGGTCTTTCAGGACCCCTTTATGAACAATCAAACTATTTGCCCAGGCAGGAGACCCCTGGAAAAATAAAGCCACACTAATGAAGACAAAGAGAAAGTCACATTATTGTATACAGTAAGAGATGGTTTCTCTTCTGTGTCTAGGCTGTCCATGACAGATAGTTTTGGTTCTCATGAGTACTGATTTGTCTATCACTTCTGCCCACCACACACTTGGAAAATCTTCACTACAGCCACTTTCTTCCTGAGAACCTCAATATTGATTCTATGTGCTGGATTAAGATGCTTCAAAAAGCTTCAAATGCTCATTTTCCCAGAATGGATGATACAGGCAGGCTTCCTCCCTAAATTGTACAACACTCTGTCACCAGACCCAGTAAAGCAACATATGCTTCTGAAACTCTGTCTTCCTGGGGGGCTCAAAACCAGCCCAAGAAAATAAGGGGTACAGACAATACCATGGCCCAAACTACTTTTCTCCCCTTCTTAGTTTCTTTCCTCTCTCGAACTTTTCTCACCTCTCACAAAAACCACATCTCCTATGTAGATGGCTGGAAATCTACTGACACACTGATGGGGTGTGTTTGTGTTGCGTGGTGCTGTCTAGATGAGAGCATGGGTGGGATGAATGGGGGGCGGGGTTGGGTGGAGTCAACACTAGCAAGTATCCACCCAGTGTATCCTGTGATACTTATATTATTCATTGCTCTTGGAAAACCTCCCACTTCTCTCTAATTCTACTAACATTCAATCCTTCCCATGTCACCTCTTTCATAAGATGATCAATATTAACTTCAGTATCTACTAATCTTGTCCAAATGCCCTTTGGTATTTACTTATGCTCAATTTGCTTTTCAATAATGTTCTGCCTTAAATTGTTCTAAAAATGTTCCCCTAACATTTTATTATTAAAATTTTCAGACATACAGAAAGGTGAAAAGAATTATACAGCTTATACCCATTGCTTAGGACAGATATGAGAAAACTTTTTCTGTAAAGGGTTGAATAGTAAATCTTTTAGGCTTTGCTCGACATACGGTCTCTGTTGCAGCTACGCAGCAGTGTAGTGCAAATGCACCATAGACCGTATGTAAATGAGTGGGCATATATGTGTGTTCTAATAAAACTTTATTTATAAAACAAGCATGTCATAACCTGCAACCTAGACTGTACCATTAACGTTACTAATTTTACCATACTTGTTTTTATCATATATTCATCCATTCCTCTACATATCTCTCATCTATCACAATTTTGATGCATTTCAAATTAAGCTCCCCTAAACACATACATCGGTTTTTATGTTTATTGTTTCACATCTACAATTATTATTTTCCCCAAAAGACTGTATATATATTTTTTTGTTGTTGAGACAGGGTCTCGCTTGTTGCCCAGGCTGGAGTGCAGTATCACGATCCTGTGGTCTTGAACTCCTAGACTTAAGTGATTGATCATCCCACCTTAGCCTCCTGAGTAGCTAGTACTACAGATCTGTGCACCATCATGCCCAGATAATTTTTATTTTTAACATTTTTTTTGTGGAGATGGGGTCTCATTATGTGCCCAGGTAGGTCTCAAACTCCTGGGCTAATGTGACGCTCTTATCTTGGATGGTCAAAATGCTGGGATTTGTAAGTTTTGTAATAACAAAAATTATTAAGATCATCTCAAAGTCTAATGCTCTCGGAAGCCTCCCCTTATTTTTTGCAGTCAAAAGTAATTGCTACTTTTCACATGTATTCATTAATTCAACAAATATGTATCTGCTCTTTTTTCAAGCACAGCTGTAAATAGGATTCGAAAATAAAGGTAGGCATTTATTGTCTAATGAAGAAACAGATATGTAAATAAACAAATATGAGGCAATTGATAATAGAGGTGGAAACAAAGAGTTTAACTTAAAGAGAAAGGACATAAACAGTTCCCTGGGGGAATTAGAAGAGGCTTCTCCAGAAGTTCAAGATGGGATTAAAGAGTGAGCTGGGGCCGGGTGCAGTGGCTCACGCCTATAATCCCAGCACTTTGGGGGGTCAAGGCTGGCAGATCACCTGAGGTCAGGAGTTTGAGACCAGCCTGATGGAACCCCATCTCTACTAAAAGTACAAAATAGTCAGCTGGCCGAGGTGATGCATGCTTGGAATCCCAGCTACCCAGGAGTCTGAGGCAGGAGAATTGCTGGAACCCAGGAGGCAGAGGCTGCAGTGAGCTAAGACATGCCATTGCACTCCAGCCTGGATGACAGAGGGAGACTCTGTCTAAAGGAAAAAAAAAAAAAAAAAGTGAAAGGGCGAGCTGATTTTCCCCGTAACACTACATTTATGTTGCACTGGTGCACTGGTGCAATGATAGATCCATAACTGGGGATTTGTTCTGCATTAAGAAACTTCTCAGAGGTCACTGTTGGAGACGACACTTATCTCTCGTCCTCCTTTATCTACACTGAAGGACTTACTCTAGAGCATTCAGTCCTATTGTTGTACTTCTTACTTTATGCCAGTGACTCACCAATTTGAGCATACATGGAATCACCTGGAGGATTTGTTAAATGATAGATTACGAAACCCAATTCCAGACAGCCTGATTCAGTTGCTATGGAATATGGACCAAGAGTCTGGATTTTAACAAGTATTCAGATGATGCTGAGGTGCTGATCCAGGGACCCCATACTTTGAGAACCATTGCTCTAAGCAATACCATCCATCCTAGCTACTTTATTCTTTATTTTATTTTATTTTATTTTATTTTATTTTATTTTTTTGAGACGGAGTCTCACCCTGTCGCCCAGGCTGGAGTGCAGTGGCGCGATCTTGGCTCACTGCAAGCTCCGCCTCCTGGGTTGGCGCCATTCTCCTGCCTCAGCCTCCCAAGTAGCTGGGAAGACAGGCGCCCACCACAGACGGCTAATATTTTGTATTTTTAGTGGAGAGTGTTAGCCAGGATGGTCTCAACTCCTGACCTTGTGATCTGCCCGCCTCGGCCTCCCAAAGTGCTGGGATTACAGACGTGAGCCACCACACTCAGCCTCTTTTTTTAAAAAAAAAGAAAATTTGAAGCATCTTTTGAGTATTTTGCGAGATGCTTTCTTGAAAGTTTGTACCAGTTTACATCGCTATTATGAGCATACCCACATTTTGATGCTAACACTATAACTAAATATTAATAAAAGTGGAAACAAAGAATTTGTTTTTTAATAAACATTAAAAAATGATATCTTATTTTTTAGGTTACAAGTGATATGTTGATCTTTTCCTTGATGGTTCTTTAAGTTATTTGTAAAATTAAAGATTTTTGAAGGTCTCTAGGTAATTTATTGTTATTATTTTGTTTTGTGAATTCCCTAGTTACATATTTAACTCATATTTCCACGGTAGGTGGGTAGAGGGATTGGGGTATTCTAAATGATTTGTAGGAGCTCTTTTTATAGTAAAAGATTTTTTACTGTATTTATTACAAATATTTTCCTACTTTGTTGTTTTCCTTTTGATTGCTTGTGCAATTTTTAATGTAAAGTTTAAGCTTAACTTATTTTGAAAAAATTGTAGACTCCTGTGAAATTAAATATTTATATTAAATACATATGTATATTTATATCCATATATATATATGTATATATGTACAGGGAAGCCCTGTGTGCCCTTTACCAGCCTCCCCAGTGGTAACATCTTGAACAACTATTGTTCCATAGCAAAACCAAGAAACTGACATTGGTACAGTGTCCACAGAGCTTGGATTTTACCATATTCCATGCACTCCTGTGTGTGCATGTATAATTCTATGCAATTTGATCACATAGAATGTGTAAATGTCACCAGAATCCATATCCAGAACTGCTTCATCACCACAAGAGGCCCTCTTTCTATCCCCTTTAGCAATACCCACCATCCCCTGGCAACTACTAATTTGTTTTCTACCTCTATAATATTGTCATCTCAAGAATGTTATTTAGTGGAATCATACAGCATGCAATCTTTTGAGATTAGGTCTTTTTTTTTTTTCTTAGCACAATTTCTTCAAGGTCCATCCAAGTTTCTGCGTATGTCAATAGTTCGCTCCTTTTCCTTGCTGAGTAGTATGCTATGATGTGTATGGGCTACAGTTTGTTTAAACATTTACCTATTGAGGGATATATGAGTTATTTCCAAGTTTTTACTATTTCGAATGAAGCTGCTGTGATTGTTCCCTTGCAGGTTTTTGTGTGAGCGTAATATTTCATTTCTCCATCCTAGCTTTTAATATTGATAAAAGGGAAAGTTTTATCTCTATCTGTCTTACTTCTACTTCTCTATTGGTTTCAAACTTGTCATGGGAAGAAAACAGTGTAATTTATTGAATCTCAAAACATTTACAATCATGAATACAAATTGCCTAAAATATCCTGATCCCTTATTATAAATTCCGGCTTCTCCCAGCTGCTTTAAAAAAAAAAATGATAAAAATTGCTTTCATTTTTTCAAAGGCCACATCTGAACTCCCCTAAATAGTGTAACTCATGTTGTCCTTTTTCCTGCTGAACTACTGATCACTTGGAAGGGGAGGTTTTAGGACCTTATCAAGCACTGCTCCTCCTTCCACAGTTCTCACCAGGTCAAGATCAGTAAGACCTCTTGAAACAAACAGCCAGCTTGAAACACCAGGATTCGGATGCATTTGTGGAGATACAGCTCCACTATCTCTGCAAAAATCTCCCTCAGTCACTTTAATCTCCTTCAGGCTTTAGTTAACATTGCGATCCTGGGAGTCAACAGCCAAGAGGCAGCACCAAGCAAGAGTGGCACACAGGTTCTGTGTTCAGCCCTCCTAAAGCGGCGCACTCTGATCCTCTGGCTGGCTGCAGATGCTTCATATTCAGCTTCACCTGTTTGTCTCATCGGTGATTCTGCTTTATTAACCTTTCCCTAGCTTCCCTGTATCTCCAGCCTTTCTCTCTTTACTTGATCTTTGCTCTAAGCCTTTGTTATCCAAAGTGAGGTGCAGGGAGCAGTGTCGTCAGTGTCACTTGAGGGCTTGCTGAAAATGTTTAATCTGGCCTGGCACGGTGGCTCACACCTGTAATCCCAGCACTTTGGGAGGCTAAGGTGGGTGGATCATTTGAGGTCAGAAGCTTGAGACAAGCCTGGCCAACATGGTGAAACCCCATCTCTCCTAAAAATACGAAAATTAGCCTGACATGGTGGCGGGCCCCTGTGGTCCCAGCTACTTGAGAGGCTGAGAGAGGAGAATCACTTGAACCCAGGAGGCGGAGGTTGCAGTGAGCCGAGATCGCGCCACTGCACAGTAGCCTGGGCGACAAGCGAGACTCTGTCTCAATAAATAAATAAATAAATAAATAAATAAATAAATAAATAAAGGAAGTGTCTAATCTGCCAGGTGTGATGGCTGGTTCATGCCTGCAATCCCAGTGACTTGGGAGGCTGAGCGGGGAGAGTCGCTTGAGGCCAGTGAGTTGTAATTGCATCACTGGGCTCCAGTCTGGGCAACAGAACTATACTCCAACTCTTAAAAAAGAAAAAGAAAGAAAAAAGAAAAAAAAATCTAATCTCAAGCCCTATCTCTGACCTTCTAAATCAGAGTCTACATTTTACCAAGAACTTTCAGGTGATTCATATGCATTAAAGTCTAAGAAGCTGCTCAGTTTACAGCGTGTTCAATTCTCTACCATTTTAATATATGTGCTACCAAAGTTTGCCCCACTAAAAAAACCAAAAACCAAAAAACAAGCAAACAAACAAACAAAAAAACATACAAAAGCCCACCCTCTCATCCCTTTCTATTTACTGGCATCTCAATTCTCTTCCCTTTGTGATTCTTGAAAAGTGATTGTTGACTTCCACTCAAAGCAACGCAGGAAGTTCATAATTTGATGTAGTCTCTCAGCTCAAAACATAATGATAAATAAAATATTCAATGTAAAGTTAAAACTATCACTAGGGTTCAGAACAGAATAAAATTATCCATGGATCAGAAAGAACAGAAACATTAAGCGGTGAGAGCAGGGCTGAACTGAAGCCACAGTTCTGCTCTGTTCTGGGTTCTAGAAGCAGGTAGCAACAGCAGGGAGTTTGACTTCTGAGAGGGATAGTGGGGGTGCAAGGGGCTTGATGCAGGGCAGTGTCAGTCTTGCTGCTTGAAGCAATGTAGGAGACACCTCATGCAATGTCATTACAGTGTCTAAATCTGACTCTGAACCTGGGGTCTAGGTGGTAGCAACATAGAAAGACAAAGAGGCAACATAAGAGAGAACCATAAACACACCTCTCACTCAGAATGATTCTGCAGACCAAAACTATAAAAGAATAAAGAACTAAAATCAAATTGATCCAGAATTCACGTCAGATGAAATTAAAATAAAAAGATACAGGCCAGACATGGTGGCTCATGCCTATAATCCCAGCACTTTGGAGGCCAAGACGGGCAGATGGTTGGAGCCTAAGAGTTCGAGACCAGTCTGGGCAACATGGAGAAACCCCATCTCTACAAAAAAATACAAAAATTAGCTGGGCATGGGGGCGTGCGCCTCTGGACCCAGCTATAAGGGAGGCAAATCACCTAAGCCTGGGAAGTTGAGGCTGCAGTGAAGTGTGATGGTGCCACTGCACTCCAGCCTGAGCAACTAGAGAAAGACCCTGTCTCTCTCTCTTTCTCTCTCTCTCTCTCTCTCTGACACACACACACACACACACAAAATACAAAAGCATAACATCTATTAAAACAAAAATAGAAATTATGAAACTAAAACAAGTGAAAATGAAACAAAAATAGGTGGATATAAAAAGAGCATGAGATACTGGAAGTGAAAAACATAGAAAAGGAAATTGTTAAAGAACACCTCAACAAAAGAAATTAAACTGCAGATTATACATAGTTTAAGAGGCAACTACTCAATTGGAGAAAAGGAGGACACAACAACCCTCTTCATTTTATGAGGCTAATATGACCTTATCACCAAAATGGAAAAGACCATTATAAGACACTCGTTAAAAAATTAGAATAAACTATTGTAAGCAGACAGGGAGGGTTTGCAGGGACTATAGGAATTTAATCAACTCAAGCAATCAGCCTGTTTTACAGCCTCCTGCTGTGCACCTGGTTTTTCCTAAACCCTGTGTGGAATGCAGCCACCTAGTGTGATGGAACCAGCTCCTGACAGATGCCAGCAACTTACAGATGAACCCCAGTGAACTTTTCCTAATTACCATGCTGAAATCTCCACCCTGGGAGGAGCTATATTCTCATTACCATAACATGCCACCTTTGGGCTGCTATTAAGACTCACTGCTTCTGCACCACTGGGATTCCTCCTGTACATGTGAAGATACACACTCTCCCCTCTCCATCATCCCATAAAACCCTCCTGTCACTCTCCCTGGAGGGGACACTTGCTTTAGAGAATACTGCAATAAAATGCCTCTTGATCAAAACCTGCATTCTCATGGAGAATTGTTTGTTACTTGGCAGGCAAATGAATCCCGGTTTTTTGTGGGGACGCGGGGGTAACAATATCTTAAAAAGAGTGATACAAAATAAATTTGAAAGTATTTTAAAAAATACATCACAACCAAGTAGAGTTATCTCTGAAATGCAAGGATGTTTGTATATGTTAAAAAATGTAGGCCAGGCACGGTGGCTCACGCCTGTAATCTCAGCACTTTGGGAGGCTGAGGCCGGCAGATCACGAGGTCAGGAGATCGAGACAATCCTGGCTAACACAGTGAAACCCCATCTCTACTAAAAATACAAAAAATTATCTGGGTGTGGTGGTGTGCGCCTGTAGTCCCAGCTACTCGGGAGGCTGAGGCAGGAGAATGGCGTGAACCCGGGAAGCGGAGGTTGCAGTGAGCCAAGATCACGCCACTGCACTCCAGCCTGGGCGACAGAGCGAGACTTCGTCTCAAAGGAAAAAAAAAAAGTATTAATGTAATGCACATAATTTGGAGATTGAAGGGACAATTATAATCTCAGATGCAAAAAAAATTAAAATGTATTTAGCATATATTGCTTGATTTGAGAAAAATTCTCAGTACTTCCAGAATAAGTTGTATCTATCAAAACAATAACTGGATAAGTGGCCCTTATGGTGAAACTTCAGAGGCACACCCATAAATGTCAAGGGCAGGGCAGGCATAAGCATTGTCACTTCTTCAGCTTAATAATGTGACAAAGGTCTTAGACAATGCAAAGAAAGAAACAAAACAAACCAAAGAAATAAGCATAGCATTTGGTAGTGAAGATTTGAATAGAACAAAGATTTTATTTTGTTCCAGATTATACAATGTTCTACATATAAAATCTGATAGATTTTATATGCCATTCAACTGTTAAGAGAGTTCAACTGTTGAGAGAGTTCTGCAAGTTTCTATGTTACAAGATCAACCTACAGAAACTGTTTGGATTAAAAAAATTTTCATTTTTTTTGAACAGAGTCTCCTTCTGTCACCTAGTCTGGAGTACAATGGCACGAACACTGCTCTCTGCGGCCTCGAACTCCAAGGCTCAAGCAAGCCTCCTGCCTCAGTTTCCAGAGTAGCTGGGACTACAGGCACATGCCACCATGACTGGCTAATTTCTAAAAAGTTTCTGCAGAGACAGGGTCTACCTATGTTGGCCAAACTGGTCTTGAACTCCTGACTGTATTATAGCGATACTAGAATACTACATAGCAATTAAAATTAGAGTACTAGTGACATATATCTCAATAATTACATTTCAAAAATGTGATGCTGAATTAATAACAAATTGACCAATGATATACACATTAGGACACCACTTATATAAAATTTGAAAATATTCAAAACAATATTATATATTATTATGCACATATGTAGTTTCATAATCATGCACAAAATGGTCAATATCAAACTCTCAAGATGGTGGCTGCACAGGAGTAAGGAGAAAGGAGAATGGGATAAAACAAGGGCATGTAGCAAGTTTCAGCTGCATCTGTAGTGTTTGGTTGTCTTTAAAACATCTGAAACAAATCTAGCAAAATGTTAAGTTTTGAAAAAGCCGGTAAGTAGCTACTTCTTAAGTTCTTTTCTATACTTTTCTTATGTTTAAAATATTTCATGCAAAATTTTATGGAGGAATCTGCTATGTTTATTTCTGTCTCTAGGTTCCTTGCTCACGGCTCTTTTATCTGCTACCCTTGTGCAATGTGGTTTCCTCTCCTAATTCTCTTCAGGTCGCCTGTGGCTTCTGAGTTGCTGTTAGCCCATGGGTGCATTTCTGCTACGGTTTCACTTGGCCTGTCTGATGTTTGATACTGATGTCATTCCCTTTTCCTTTCCTCCTGATGGTTACCCCTCTTCCTTCCCTCAGTTTTTGGGTTTCTTCCTAAGTTTGGTTATTTCTTGTCAATGCCCTTTGCAGATGTCTGTTCTTCTCTTTGCCACTGAAAGGATCAATTTTGTACTCCTGACCTCAAGAACATAAATAACATTTGTTTTGTTGATGGTAGTAGCCAGTAAGTATATGGCGACTTGTCACCAGCAACAAGGGGAAGTCATATTTCCACCTAAATTGTTTCTTCTCCATTGCAACCTTATCGAAGTCATTCCAGATTCTCTTTCTCCATTTACATCCAAGGAAGGGCTAAGTCCCATTGATGCCACTTCTTTCTGGCTCTTCTCACAACCTCCTGCCTGCCTCACTGAAATAACCTTCCAGAACTCTGTGACGCCTTTTCTTTGTTCCTTTTCAATTCTCACCATCACACCCATTCTTCCCCAGTCTGCCAGAGCAATCTTTGGGAAATGTGTATCTGATCCCAGGATGTTTTAATTAAAATCCATTCATGCTTCTTCATTGCTTTTAGGATAAACTTCAAATTATTTAGGGGAGCACACAAAGTCATTGCTGAGATTTCTCGACTCTCGTCTCAGACTACATCTGCAACCACTTTCCTGCTCCAGTCAACACTGCAGCTTACTTAAGCAAATGTTCTTAGTGAGGAGTTTGCATGACAGTTATCTATCACAACTTTTAAAACTATACAAGCATTGGCCCTGTTTTAGGGGATTCTTAGTAGGTTTGGGAACACTGAGGATGAATGAAGAAAGTTCTTAAGCCATTCTAATTAATGACTGTTGCCTGAGTGCATTTAGCTGTTTCATGGCACCATGCTTCCCTTCAAGCTGTGCCATCTGCCCGGCATCTCTCTCCACCGCTTTTGATCTCAGTACACCCTTGAAGCACATTTCTTCCTCCATATAGCCTTCTGATCTGATTAGGTGCTCTTCTAAGTGCTCCCTTGGACATCTAAGCATGCTTTCTGATTTGCCTTTGGTCTCCTTGCCACATCTTTCTCATCCATCCCTTCTCAGCTTCTTGAAGGCAGGAATCAGGTAATTCTTAGCACCTCACACAGTACCCGGCATACAGTGATTGCTCCAGTGATTGTATCCCTTCCTTCCTTTTCTCCTACCCTCTGTCTGAAGCACTCCCACATAGACTCAGCATTGGGATTTCCAGTTCTGATCCCTTCTGTCCTGTTTGGACCCACTGTCACCCATTCCCAGGTATGTCTTCTGATTCTTCTCATCACACTGTAAATTAGCCCAAGCCTGAAGTTCAGAGAAGGCCAAAGAATTTAGTCAGATGAAATACGTCAGAATGACTCTGTTCTTGTTATTTTCCATCAACCAGCCAGTCATTGCCAGTAAGCTGGGTTGACCTTTTGGGGTTGGGGCACTGTGGTAGACATGTTCCAAATAGCTTTAGTGGTTGGTCCTCTTCCTGGCGTCTAAAAGATGATCTATGAATTTGACAGCAGGACTGAGAATTTTTCTATCTAGGGCAGGATGAATAGAAGTAAAAGCTTAAGAGAGGGGCTAATCCATAGTCTTTTAAGCAGATATTTTTTTCCTCACATCTTCTTTGCACGAATCTGCAAGCCATTGATCTGTTATGTTCTCCCTTCCACAGATATGTTACTCAGGCTGTAAAATTAAAACACACATAAATTACTTAACAGTTTTATGATATTGAGTTAATTAGATAAAACTCTCATGAAAACATTTGGTGAATAACACAGAATTCTTTCTGCTATAATTTATTGAATGTGTGAAACACAGGTTTCCAATCAGCCTTCAGTCTGGACAGAGAAAGAACACTCCAAGGCCAACTGATTTTGAAATCCAGACCCTGGGGTCAATCTGACCATGCTTATAAACAATCCTACAATTAAAAACAAAAAACAAAAAACAAAAAACAAAAAAAAAAAACCAGTAAAGCGTGAACACAGGACTTAGGTCTAGCCAATCAGTATAGTCTATCCTCCGAAACGTTGTGTATAAATCAAGGTTAGACATGATCCAAACCAACCAATAGTATGCAACCCCAGAAGTTGAATTGGCATCATAGGGAAAGAAAATCTCTTTTACCTCTGACAATACTAACTGTAAGGATAAATTATGTTAGAGCTGCTCTGAACCCCAATAGAGAAAATTATTTCAAGAATAAAGTTACTAAATGTGTAAGATTATATATGTATACGCATATAATAATATATAATTCTTCTGTATATAATAATTTTTCTGTATCAGAAAAAGAGAGAAGTTGAGACAAAGAAAGAGAGAGAGAGAGACTTGTCATATCTTTTGAGATCCCCTTATAAATCAGAGCAACCCCTGAACTTTACTTGAGCCAATAAATTTTCTCCTTGCCTAAACGAATTAGAGATGTTTTCTTCCCTTGCAGCTTAAAGAATACTAGCCATTGGAGAAAAAATATTAACATCCCATTTTATAGAGGGAGAAAATTTAAGGATTTATTGAAAGCCACATGGCTGGGTAATGAGATAGTTCAGCAGTGATGCCGCCAACCCCCTCAAAGTCTTCATCTGCAGCACCGACTCGTGCCCGTGAGTCAGCCCTTTCCCTCAGGGGTGTGATGGGCTATATTAGGGCCTTTAATCTCAGCAAGCTACCTGCTGCCATAATATCTTATATTAATCCATTTTCATACTGCTATGAAGAAATACCTGAGACTAGGCAATTTCTAAAGAAAAAGAGGTTTAATGGACTCACAGTTTCACATGGCTGGGGATGCCTCACAATTATGGTGGAAGGCAAAGGAAGGGCAAAGGCACATCTTACTTGGCAGCAGGCAGGAGAATGTATGCAGAGGAACTGCCCTTTATAAAACCATCAGACCTTGTGAGACTTATTCACCATCATAAGAACAGCATGGGAAAACCCTGCCCCCTTGATTCAATCACTTCCCACCTGGTCCCTCCCAAGACATGTGGGGATTATGGAAGCTACAACTCAAAATGAGATTTGGGTGGGACACAGCCAAACCATATCACATCTCCAGGTGCAGGCAAAGCTAGATGCTCTAAAGCTTCACTTTCCTGTTCTTTCAGTTTTCAGTTGTCCAGCAACAGTCTCAATGTACCTCATATCTTCAGACTCCTTAATCAACTTTATTATTCATCACCATATGATTAAGTATCTGATGATCCCCTTTTTAAACAACCCCATAAATCTGACTATTTGACTATCTTCCAAATCCTTCTACGATCCTCCCAGAACTTCTGCCCTACTTCCTTACCTCTCTTTCTTTCATCGACTAATTTAATAGGGCTTTTTGTCTCTAACAATCCCCAGCAATTGCTGTCACTTATTTAGGTCACCTACATTTTGCAAAGCCAACTCTCTATCCTCATACTATCTGAATTCTTGATGGCAATTGACACGAATGGCCACTGTTTCCTTCCTGAAGCTATTTTTTGGCAACTTGCACTTAAAGTTTTCTTCTGTATTTCATGATCTTGTTACTCTCAATCACTTTGTCAGCTCCTCTTCTTCCTCCAAGCCTCCAAATGCTGGAATGCCTCCAGGGCATTGTCTTCAGACTTTTTTCCTCACTATCAGCAATTTATTTCCATGTGGTCCCAGGTTGTCCTGTCACTCCACATTTATGTCTCCAGCCTGGTTCTCTCGCCTGAGCTTCAGATGCCTATTCAACATCTCAACTAGGATATCTACCCATCTCATTGGCCCTTCCGTTTGGAATAAATTCCCTTCAAACAGAGGCATGATTGTCTCCTTCTTATCAGTTAAATCTCAACATAAATGCCATTTCCTCAATAAGGCTTTCTCTGACCATCCTAGTTAAGTTATTACTCCTTCATAGCCCCTGGCAATCATTCTCCATTACTTCATCATATACACACATATATATACACACACACAATATACTATATATATTTTACTGTTATACTCTATATACTATATATATAAAATACTATATATATATTTTTGAGGTACAGTCTCAGTCTGTTGCCCAGGCTTGAGTGCAGTGGCACAATCATAGCCCACTGCAGCCTTGAACTCCTAGGCTAAAGTGATCCTCCCACCTCAGCCTCCCAAGTAGCTGGGACTATAAGTGTGTGCTACCATACCCAGATAATTTTTTAAATTTTTATTCTTTGTAGAGATAGGGTCTCACTATGTTTCACAGGCTGGTCTTAAACTCCTGGCCACAAGCAATCCTCCCATTATAGCCTTCCAAAGTGCTGGCTGGGATTACACACATGAGCCACCATGCCTGGCCATTTATGCAATTTTTTAAAAATTTGCCTTCATTTTTATCTTATGCTGGAATATATATGATTTATTAACTTGTTTACATGTTTTGTATATTTCCTCCTTGTGTCAGCTAGCTATTGCTGTATAACAAGTTACCCCAGTGCTCAAAGGCTTACAACAGTATACATTTCTTATAATATATTGCTTCTTATTCATAAGTCTATGGTTTATCAGAGTATTTCTTCTGGTTGTGGCTGAGCTCACTCATCTGTCAGCTTCAGGTTTTCTGGCTCTCCTCTGGGGTACTTTGCCTCTCCCCTGTGTCTTCTGTCATCCTCCAGTAGGCTGCCATGGGCTTTTTAAAATGACAGTGACAGAATCTGAGAGATGGCATAGAAGCGTGTAAGGCCTTTTGAAGGTTAGACTCAGAACTGTCCTACTGTCACTACTACCTCCGCCACAGCCTAATAGCTAAGACAAATCCCAAGACCAAACTCAGAGTCAGTGTGGAAGAGCACTACCAAAGAGCACAGGTGAAAGTAATGTAAAAAATTGAAGCCACAATCAAACAGACCCCTTATGAGGACTTAAGCTCTTTGAGAACAAGTGCCTTATCTTCTTGCTTGTATCCTTAGCACTTAAAATAGTGCCGGGAAGTGAGAGAGAGAGAGAGGGAGAGAAAGAGAGAGACATATTGATTCTGACTGATTAGAAGCTTGGACTCCTTGCTTGGAATCAAATTCTCTCTTCCCCTTCTGCATTGCCTGTGAACTTCTTGCCTGTGTATTTTATACTATGTATATAACACACTCAATGGATGTAGTTCCTTTTTAAAAGAGAAGATATGAGCCGAAAGAAACTGATGGAGGTTTATAGGATTTCCCCCAGGAAAGGCTGACACCTAACTAAAGGGAGGATTACTTGGGGAATGGAGAGTGGGAGGGTTTGGAGAGGATGAGGAAAATAAGGCATTGCTATAATGTAAGCTCCATAAAGACAAGGATGGTGTCTCCATAATTCATGGCTATGACAAATGCCAAGCTCAGTGCCTTGCACATTAGGTGGCCAATAAATTAATGTTAATTAAATGAGTAAATGAGCAACATGTCTGTTTGTGTTCAGGAAGCCAAAGTAAGTTATGGGATGTAATACACATACCTCTGGAGAATGACTGTGGGAAGGAAGACCTGAAGTGGAAATACAGAAGTTCTGAACTCAGACCAGACACATGGAGAGGGAGACTTTATTTCCTTGAGATGTCTTAGAGTAGAACAAGGGATTTCAGAGGCATAGGAGAAAGGACGAAGGAGAGGAAGACATTTGAAACTTAGGGTGAGACTTGACAGAAGATGCGCGGGTAGGGAGTTGATTATCAAGGAAGAAGGAATGCTTGTGCTGGGGTCTTAGGGAGAAGGCGAAAGAATAAGTCAGCAAAGTTTGGCTCAGATCCATGCCATTCCATCAGGAACCATCAGTATGAGCCTCTCTTGTCCTCTCCCCGAACTTTTTCAAATGTCTTCATGTCCTAGACTAGCCTGAAACACTCTGAAATGAGTTTGACATACCCTAACTTAAGACCTGTGCATACAAATGCAAGTTCCAGGCTGGGTTTGGTGTTTGGGGCCACCCAGATTTGGGGTGGAGCCAGGGGTATTTTGAATGTCTTCCTTGTTCAAGTTTACCATATGTACTTAATCAGGTTGGTGTTGTGGCCTCGATGCCATCCCCCAAATTTCCTGAGTGAGGCCAAAGCCTCTGTTGGTGATTTTAAAGCTTGAAGAGGCCGTGGGTGGCACTGGGCTGGGGCCCATGAAGGTGAAGTCAAGTTAGCTTGGAACTGAGAATTATTATTCCCAGCTCCTGCCTCTTTCATATTAAGCAACTAATATTTGTGCCATCCTCGGAGGACACAGGGAATCACGCACATCGATGCACATGGGCACCAGATGACTTGGACACAGAGCTGTCTTGGCTGGTTTTAGCTTCCCTTTAAAACTCCAGTGAAAGCAAGCATATAATTGTTCAGAACTTTTGCCACATTCTATATGAATTTAACAGAGAAGACCCTCACTTTTCTTTACCACAGCACTAGAATTCCTTTCGTAGCTAGAGATTTTAAAAATTGGAAGGAAATAAAAAGAACATCATATTGACTCTTTTTAGCCTCAGTCTCTACATCTGTAAAGACAGGGATGGTTATACCCATTCTGCAGATATGCTCTACTAGAAATCATAAATACAATGATTTCTAGTCACACAATAGGCATTCAACAAATGGTGGATACTTTTGCTATTGTCATCATCATTATCATCTTTATCATCATCATCATCATCATCATCATCTTCACAGAGAAGTTAGACTCAGAAAAACTGGATGACTTGTTAAATATGGTGGAGTTACAAAAACTTGCAACAGATAGCCGCATGGATCACTTGGGTTGCTTCCCTGCTAAAGCCTATCCTTTGTAACAATATCTCACACTTTGTATTGCTTGCTATTTCCCTGAGCATTTTCAATCTCCTTTGGTGCATCAGTCAGAAAAGCCTGTATTATGTTGCAGTAACAGGCAATCTAAAAAATCTTTATAACTGAAATTAACAAATGTCCATTTTTCATTCCTGTTACATATCCATTATAAGTTGGCAGAGCTCTGCGATCATCAGATTTACTCAGGAATCCAGGATGATGGAGCCAGCACTATCTTAATTGTTGGATAATGTGCCAGAGGGAAAGAGAGCTCTGGGAGGTCTAGAACTGACAATTCAATGCTCTGGTTTGGATGTGGCCCCTGTTAGTTCTGCTCACAACTCCTTGGTTACAACTAATCACATGACCCTACTCATCATAAATGGACAGGTGGTGCAAACTCACCATATGCCTGGAAAGCAGAAAGCTAGAAATTATTGAGCATTGATGATAGGTATATTATGCTATCACAACTACTCTTTGAGGTGGGGAGAACAAATGTCATTTTTCAGTTATTCTGAAAAAGGAAAATTAGACCCAGAAAGGAAGGACTGTCAATTACATGGATGGAAGGGAAGTAAGGGTATTTTTGCTGATGAGAAATAAGGTCCCATATCCTTCAAAAGTGCTATAGAAGTTTTGGCATCTCCTTATTTCCCACACACTTCCCATGATTTCTGCTACAAACTACTACCCTGCCCAACCAACTTGTTACCCTCTATTTGCTTACACATTTAACCAAGCATTTACAAACATTTTTTTTTTCTTGTGGAAATGTATAAATGCAAAGAAATGTAGAGTTGTAAGGAATACTAGAAACGAGTTTTTTGATTATCTGTTGCTTTATAGTCAACTTTCCCAAAGCTTAGTCATTCAAAGGAACCATTTTATTTTATTCAGAGATGTAGGCCATGGATTCAGGATAGATTTGGATCGATGGTTCAACTCCAATCCACATAACAACAGTTGTGGCAGTGCCTAAAGAAGCCACTTCCAAAATGGCTTCCTCAGTCATGTGTCCGGTGCCTTGGGGACCCTTGGCTTTTCTCTTTCTTCCTGTAATGCTTCTTATCCTCCAAGACCCCTCAGTGGAGTCTGAGCTTCTCGCAGCAAGGTGGCCTCTGAGCAGTTGGACTTTTTACCTGAAAGCTCAGGGTTCCAAGGATGAGTCTTTCAATGACCCAACTTCAGAAGTTCAACAATGTCATTTCTACTGCATTCAGTTGATCAAGCAAGTCAGTAAGGGAGCCAGATTCAAAGGAAGGGGATTAGACACTTTATCCTTATGGAAGACAGCCCAAAGATAGAGAGTTGCTGAATGTTTTGCCAAAGTTGTGTTGTTGTGTAGGCAAAATGCCACATACCAAAAGGTTTAGAAATGCTGAATGTTTTGCCAAAGTTTAACAGGTCTCTGTATTTCCCATCTGATTTCCTGCCATTGACCCAATCTCCCCTTTCTCTCTTACAAACTATAGACTTCCTCTGGGCCTGAGGTTTTTTTGTCATAAAAATATAAAACTGAAAAGGTGATCCCTGAGGTTACTTCATCTCTAACATATATTTAGCAATTCCTATAATATCCATTTCTCCTTCAAATTTTGCTTAAAATTCTCCTTCTGTAGAAGATCTTCTGATGAATAAAATCTGGATTTAATCACACACTCTCCATTAGTGAATTTCCTTAGCACACATGTGGGTAACTCTTGTACTAAAATCAAGTTCTGTACTTGCTTTAATGTGTCACAAGCCCCGATTGCCAGCAACTTCATCTGACATTGATATCTTCCTTCCAATAATTCCTATTATATTTTTAGTTGAAACCACAGAATTTGGCATTTGAGAACATGGTGTCTTGCATTGCTTTTAAATTGTTTCACGTGTACATACAAGTTATGTCTTGCCAACTGGACTTTTAAACTCTTCACAGTCACTCTCCATGCTTTATACCTTTAAGAATTTATCACAGTAATGGGTGAAAGAAGGGTGTAATAACTGCTCATTGATGATGTTTGTGTTTCCCTTTACGCTCTTAAACATTAGTTTGCTTGTCATTTCCTTTTTGGTTAGTTTATCAAGAGCAGAAGACTTCTTTATTTCACTGGTATCTCTCTAGATAATTAGACACTCAGTGGTGCAGCATTCATGACATACATTTTATACATTTTCCAGGATAGCTTCTTCCATCTGATTTCCAAGGGTCATACCTACACCAAGAAACTTTCGCCGAAATCCTGATTGTCTACTTGTAAATGCCTCAGCGTTTTCTTATAAAACAAAAATGTCATTATCAAACCAAGAATTGGAATATTGATGTAATAACAGCATTTAATATAGTTCATAGTCAAACATTCATTTTTGGCAATAATTTTTAATATGGTTTCACTTTTGATCCAATCTAGAATCACACTTTACATTTGGTTGTCATGGTTCTTTAAACTCCTTTAATCTTCATGAAATCAAGACATTTGAAGATTCCAGGACCCCCTTCTTTTTTGGTAGGATATCTCCCAGCATTTATAATTAGATACAGGTCAAGCAACTTGGGCAGGTGAACTACATGAAGGTTGTTGTAACTCCCACTGCCTCCCTTAAGCAGGCACCTCATCTCAGTTTGTCCCTTATCAGTGATACTAAATTTGAATACTTGATTATGGTGGTATTTACCTGATTTTTCCATTTAAAAGGCACTTCTTCCTCTTTAGAAATAATAATTCAACTCTGGGGTGACATTTTGAAATTATTTGTATAACCCATTCTCCTACAGCTTTTCATCTGATGTCTTCATCCACCAATGATCCCTGGCAGACTTAATTATTCCATTGACCGCATTGCATTTTTAGCTGCTGTTTCAATCCCGTTTACAGTATCATTATAAATCTGTAACTCCTTTCTTTATTCAAGATACTATAACGTTTTACCACAATGACCTTTTTATGCTCAGTTTTTTCCACATTTAGTCAATGAGAGCTTCTTCAAGCTGGATCTTGACCATTTTTGACCTGTCCTATCCGATTTTGAGACAGTCTTTGATTTATAACATCAGATTTCTGGGGTGACCTTGTACTTTTCCTACCCCTGACCTATTATCTGCCATTTTCTCACTGATACATTATCCTTTTAATAAAGAATGGTAATTAGAAACCAAGATCTGAATTTTAAGTGTCTCACTGCTACTGAAGTCCATTGCCTGCAGGTAATTTTGGTAAGCAGAACATGTGTGTGTGTGTGTGTGTGTGTGTGTGTCTGTGAGTGTGTGTATTTAAATTACCTCCAATATAAAAAAAATTCCACAGGGTTTAAAAATCATTTTTATTTATTTTATATTGTCTCTCCCTTCTCCCAGAGGCAGAAGCTCTGTTCCCAAACATGTCAGTATATATGCTTATCTATTCTACTTAGAATACACAGAACATAGTTTTGAAATCTTCTTTTGATATCATTACCAACAATCAAATTATTAAATAAGGTTCAGTATTTTTATATTTCTTTGAAAATCTTCTTGTCATTAGTATACATTCCACTAAGGTTTATGATCAAGTTACTATGTTCAAAAGTATAGGAATTAATTTATCTTTTCCTGTGTGCTTGTATACATAGCACACAGTAGTAGTGAGAAGCCTAAACTCAGATCTTGGTTTCTGATTACCATTGTTTACACCAATTTGATGTACAGTTAAGTATATCTGTTTCTGCTTGTGTGCAATTGTAGGGATGGCTTTTCACATCTTTGAAATTTTAATTTTATTTTGAATCTATTAAATATGTACAGGGTTAAAGAGTTCAAATGTATGAACTCTATATTAAAAGATATAATCAGTGGCTTCACTTGTATACCCAAAACTTCCACCCCATTTCTAACCACTTTCTTGTTAACTATTTTGATTAGTTTGCACTTTGTTTTTCCTGTGTCTCTTTTTGCAAACTTTAATGTATACATGTATAATTTCTCCTCCTTTCTTACACAAAAGCACACCATGCAGTCCTTTGTAACTTACTTTTCCACCTATCAATGTATTCTAGAAATAGTTCCAAATCAGTTAATGGAGATCTTCTTCATTAATATTATTATTATGATTATTTCTGGAGACAGAGTCTGCTTCCTCACCCAGGCTGGAGTGCAGTGACATGATCTTGGCTCACTGCAACGTCTGCTTCCTGGTTTCAAGTGATTCTTGCGCCTCAACCTCCTAAGTATCTGAGACTACAGGCACATGCCACCATGCCCAGCAAATTATTTTTTGTATTTTTGGTAGAGATGGGTTTTCACTATGTCGCTCGAACTACTGACTTCAGGTGATCTGTCACCCTTGGCCTCCCAAAGTATTGAGATTACAGGCATGAGTTAATGCACCCAGTCCTTCCTCATTAATTTTAATAATGCAGAGAATTTCATGGTTGTTCCATAGTTTATTCACGGTTGTTCCATAGTTCACAATTGTTCCATAGTTTATTCATAGGTTGAGATTTCTTTCCTCATAGTACCATTCTGGTTTTTCAGATTTAATCTTCCATGACGGTTAAAAAAAAAGAGTTATTTCCTGGTTTTGTCTGTCATAAAAATAACTTTAATAATAGAAAGTATAGTGGGAAAAAAGGGGGATTTTTCTCTATGTTGTAGCTTCAACCCAAATCACATTGAAACACATTTCTCAGCTTCAAGGTCACTTTCTGACAGTAGGGTGCGTACAATCAATCCAGGGGTATGGCTGGTAGAGTTGACTATTCTGAGAACAAATGGATCAGCAAACGCAATTTTAGAGTAAGGCTCAGACATGATGTAAAAGATGTGCCAGAGATGTGCTATCTGCTCTTATTGATGCACAAGATATACAAGGCCTTGGCTTATATGGCTGGTTTCCAACATTCCAATAATATTAAGTGATTATATGAGATGTATTGTTGAAAAAAACCCAATTCTTGTTTCATAAAATGTATATTACAGAACAAATAGAGTTTTTAAAACTCAACTTTATTTGCAGTCATTTTAAGTGCGAATATGACGGGTTTTGACAAGTCTGCAAACCCATGTAACCTCCATCTTGATTTATATATATTGCATTTCCATAACTATAAAATGTTCTTTATGCTTCTTGTAGTCAACCCCACTCTCTCACCCAGGCTCCAGGTGTCCACTGCTCTGCTTTCTGTCACTATGGATTAGACATGTCATTTTTAGAATTTTATATCATTGGAATCATATAGTATGTGTTCTTTTTGTCTGACTTCTTTCACTCAGTAACAAGTTTTTGAGTTTTCTCCTATTTATTTTGAGTAGAATTCTATTATGTAGCTATATCTTAGTAGTTTGTGTCTATCCAACTTTTGATGGATTTGGGCTGTTTCTAGTTTGGGGCAATTATAAATAAAACTGCTATAAGCATCCTTAAACAAGTCTTACTATGACGTGTGTTTTCATTTCTCTTGGGTAAATACCTAAGTGTGAATTGATAAGTTGTAAAATAAGCATATGTTTAACTTTTTAAGAAACTTCCAAATTGTTTTACATTTTCACCTGAAATGCATGAAAGCTCCTAGTAATTCACATCCTTGCCATCACATAGTATTGTCAGTCTTCTAAAATTTAGCTATTTTATTGAGTATGTAGTAGTAGCTACTTGCATTTTTAATTTGTGATGACTAATTATGTTGAGCATCTGTTCTGTACTTATTGGCCATTTAAAAATTCTCTTCTGGCAGTGATTGTTGAAATCTTTTGTCTGTTAAAACATTTTAAAAAATATTTTACTGAGTGGTAAAAGGTGTTTCTTTTCCTTTCTATTCTAGAAGTCGTTTGCTAAATATATGTAGGGCAAGTATTTTTTCCATCTTTGGCTTGCCCTTTTACTATTATACAGGTGAATTTTGATGAGTAGAAGTTTTTTGAAGAAGTCTACCATCAATTTTTTTCTTCTAGTTATTTTCTCTCTCTCTCTCACTCTGTGTGTGTGTGTGTGTGTGTCCTAAGAAATTCTTTTGCCTACTTAAGTTTGGAAAATTTTCTTCTATGTGTTTATCTAAAAGCTTTATAATTTTATTAGGCCTATAATTCATTTTGAGTTAAATTGTGTGCATGATATGAGGTAATGTTTAAGGTTCTTCTAATATATACATATGAAAATCCAATTGTTCTAGACATCATTTTACCATGTAATCTAGGTTAACATCACCAGTAGTAAATCATGTTGGCATTAGGTATTACTGATATGATGCGATAAAAATGGCCCATCATCTTTGTGACATTCTTCTCTGAAATCCATAGCTCTATCTACTTAAGAGAAAACATTAGAAAAATCAAATTAAGGGATATTATTCCAAACACCTGAAAATTATTACTTAAAAGATCATGAAAAACAAAAATGTAGAAACTTTCATGGATTGGAGATGACAAAGGAGACATGACTACTAAATGCAATGTGGTATTCTTGATTGGATTCTGGAACAGAAAAAGGACATTAGTGGAAATATTGGTGAAATCCAAGTGAAGCCTACACTTTAGTTAATAGTATTGTAGTACTATTGTAGTTAATAGTGTTGTACTACAACATGGATACAATTACTATTGTATCTATGTTGATTCATTTAGTTGTGATACATGTGTTTTAGTCATGTAAGATATTCACATTAGGAGCAGCTAAGTGAAGCACATATGATAATTCTTTCTACAAATCTTGCCACTTTTCTGCAAATCTAAAGTTATTTTAAAACTAAAAATTTTTTTAAATGATGTCTTCTGATCCATTAACATGTGTCCACATCCAAATCTCATGTTAAATTGGAAGAGGGGCCTGGTGAGGGGTGATTAAATCATGGGGGTGAATTTCCCCCTTGCTGTCGTAGGGGTAGTAAGTTCTCATGAGATCTGATGGTTGAAAAAGGTGTGGCACTTCCCCCTTCACGCACTCTGTCCTGTCACCATGTGAAGAAGGTCCTTGCTTCCCCTTCACCTTCTGCCATGACTGTAAGTTTCCTGAGGCCTCCCAGTCATGCTTTCTGTTAAGCCTATGGAACTGTGAGTCAATTGAACTTCTTTTCTTCATAAATTATCCAGTCTCATGTAGTTTTTCATAGCAGTGTGAAAGTGGATTAATACACATGGTATATCTCTCTATTTAGGTCTTAGAAATTTTTTTTCAGTGCCATATTTTATAGTTTTTAGTATAGTTTTACATGTTTTTTTATTAAATGTAACCCTGAACATTTTTTGTTTTGGGAATATATTGTAAGTAGTAACTTTTAAGAATTTTATTTCCCAATTCATTATTGTTAGTATTAAGTAGAAATATAAAATGTAATTAATTCATGTATATTGATGTTGTGTCCTGCAAACTTGACAAATACACTTATTAGTGCTTGCTAGTCACTTTAAAAATGGATTTGAAGGGATTTTCTATATACACCTCATTATCCTCAGCAAATAAAAAACATTTTACTTGCTCTTCTCCAATCTGTATGCCTTTTATTTCATTTCCTTGCCTTATTGAACCAGCTAGGACTTCCAAAGCAATAATAATAGAAGGGGTCAATACCAATTTTTTTGCCTTTCTCAATCTTAGGGAAGAAACAGTGAGTCTTTCATTATTAAGTATGCTGTTAGCTCTACGTTTCTTATAGATGCTCTTTATGAGATTTAGGATATTTTCTCTTCTTCCTAGTTTGCTGAGCATTTTTACTATAAATGAGTATTAAATTTGTCACATGATTTCCCTGGATCTATTGAAGTGATCATATTATTTCTCCAACATGTTAATGTACTGAATTACATTGATTTTTTGAATGTTAAAACAACTTTGCATTCTTGGGATCAATATCACAATGCATTATCCTTGTTATACATTACTGGATTTAAAATTGCTAATGTTAATAATTTACATATGTGTGTTTGTGAGGGATATTGTTCTGAAGCTCACCTGTAATATCTGGTTTTCATATCAAGGTAGTGTTAATTTATCAAATGTGATGAGAAGTTTTCCTTCTCTATTTTCTGACAAATATTAGGTAGGATTGGTATTATTACTTCCTTAATTATCAGACTGATTTCACCAGAGAAGCCATCTGGTCCTGGAATTTTCTTAGTAGGAATTTTTAAGATAATTAAATGAATTTACTTAATATATATAGGGCTATTTGATTATTAAATTTCTTTTTATATCAGATTTGGTAGTTTTTGTTTTTTAAGGAATTTGCTTATTTCATCTAAGTTGTTTAACTTAATGACATGTAGGTTTTTATAATATTCTTTTATTATTTTTATAATATCTGTAGGGTCTGTGGTGATGACTCCCTTTTTCATTTCTGATATTGGTAATTTGTGTCTTCTCTTTCTTTCCCTATTTTTGATCCTTCCAGCTATATATTTATCAATAAACGTGATTTCAATCTTTTTTGATAAATACAAATAGGTAGAAATATAAAACACATTTAAAATGAATGATAGAGAAGTCATAGCTTATTTAAAATATTGAAATTAATTTTAATTGAATTTTATAAAATGTAAATATACTAAAGATAAAATTTATTTTTGAGAAAGGCTTGTGGTTTGTTTCATTTTTGTAAGCTTTTCTGGTTTCCAGTAAAATTAGATGACCTATAACCTAGTTTCAATATTCTTGGGTCAGTCTTGGCCTAAGAACTTTACGCCATTTTCTCCTGGCATTTGTTGGAGAAGCTTCAAGTAAGTCTGGTACTTTTCCCTTGTAAGTTATTTTCTTTTCCTATCTGAATTTTTGAAGAAATCATTCTTTATTCTTGATTTTCAATAGCTTAACTAGGATAGATTGCAGTGCTGGATGTTACTTTTCAGATTTTCTGATAACATGATATGTGCTCTTTGTTAAGATAATTTTCTTATATTGTGTTTATTAATGTATCTTGCCTTCTAGTTTTTGGCTTTCATCCTTTAGAGATAACTAGTTATTTTTAATGTGTGTTCATCTGTAATTTTATAATCCAATATCTCTAATCTTAACATTTTTTAATGTTATTGATAGATTTTTCTGTAATATTCAGTTTCTTGCTGTTTCTTATTTCCCATATCTGTTATGGTATTCTTTTAATCTTCAGTTTATTTCCTTAGCTCTAAAGTCTGTCTTTTCTTCTCATTCTTCTGTTTAACATCTTGTCTTTGAGCTCTTGTTTTGTCAATTTTGTGTTCATATTAAATTGTCTTAGTTGTTACTAAGCAATTTTAAATATATTTAATTATTTTTGATTTGCCTCTTCTTCTAGGTTGTGATCTTTATGCACACTTTGCATCATGTATTCTTTTTGTAGTTTTTATGCTGTTTTTCTCTGTATAACTTGCTGTTTTTCTCTATATTTCTCATGCTTGTGCAGCTCTCTCCTGAGCTTCTATTAATTCTATTATTGCGTGACTCACTTCTTAACTCTATTTCCCCTCTCTCTTCTCTCTCTTTCTTCATTCTAAGACATAAGCTGAGAGTTGGGTACGTCTCACTTTTCACATTTGTGTAGTTTGGGCAAATGGCAGTGTAGAGGCAGGCATTTAAAAAAAAAATACCTGAATTTCCTTTCTTCTCTGAGATAGTCTTAAAGTATCATACAGAAGTTTATTCTACCTAAATTTGTTGCTCATCCTACTCACACAAGGGAGTATTCTCAGGTTTTAAGTTCTTTCTCAGTTCAACGTGAGTCCTAGAGAATTTCACTTCTCACAGGGAGAGACAGCCCCACTCTTTCCTTTTCTTTAGTTCTTTAGTTCCCTCCTCCCCCTTCCACTAGTCAGAAGTGGGGAAAGATTAGGCTATGATTCAATATCTTTCTCTATGATTTTTTAAATCAGGGAAATAACATGACTTTGGGGGTGGGAAGTGGGGGTGACATTAGGACAAACTTCCTGAATCCCTGTTCTCAAATATACTGTTTCTTTCTTAGGCCATCAGTTTTAAAGCTCAAGATATTATGTTACTCCTCACTTGGTTGCAGTTGATACATTTTTGTTGTTTTTTAAAATAATTTTATTTATGTCTTTAGGTATTAAAGGAGCAAAAGAATGTTCTAGTCATCATCTTAACATGGAAATTATCCCTTCATTTTCCCCCTTGGTTATAAAATAAACTCATGCCCATAAAGGAAAATTTATAAAACAGATAAAAAGAAGAGAGAGAGAGAGAGAGAGAGAAACAAAGAAAATATTATCTATAATTCCATAATTTTGAGATGAGTATTATAATTTCAACATATTACAGCTTTTTCTGCAAAATATATTTAAAACCAAAACTTAGATTATAATGTGTTCAAAAGTTTTTTGCTTTCTTCATTTGATTTATTTTACTATACCATTTTGTTTTTTTAAAAAGTATGGTTTAAAGTCTACAGATATTTTATATATGAATTTCCCAGAATTTTGCTTATTCTTAATGTGCTACTTGATTAGGTAATCTCTATTTTTCAATATTGTAAAATGATACTGCAATGACCAGCTTTATTTACAAACCTTCATCTGTTGATTTATTTCAGTGGGACACAGTCCTAAAATTGAAATCATTACATCCAAATTTTAGAATTTGAAAAATCTTCTAATGCACTTGCCAATTTCTTTGTCCAGAAAATGTTGACCTGGCCTAAACAATACTAAGTAAGAATGTCTGCCTTACCTTGCCCTCCTAACCTCAATCTTACCTTGCTATTTAAGGATTTATTTTTTGCTTGCCCTTGTGGCCTAGAACAGGGATTTGTACACAGTAGGTGCTCAGTGAATGCTTGACTGATGAGCTTTCCCTCTTAGTTTAAAATGTAATGCCTTAGTCTAAATCTTAGTGGATGGTTGAAGGCAGCTACTTATGAGGTAAAATCTGGGCAGCCTGAGAGGTGACCTCTGTACCCTGCTTCATTATTAACTTCTTTTAGAATCTTTTAGGCAGGCATATACTGTCCAATGAGAGTGGAAAAGTGAGCCAGGAAGCTGAGAGCCTGGGGCCACTTTGGAGTGGAGCCTGCTCCTACTGGTTGATGACTGTATACTGAGAAACTGAGATTCAGCCTTAGACTAGCTGTATGGATATAGACCTGACCTATCTCTTGACTTGGCCTTGATAGAGGTATTTTTCATTAAGCTCTGATTCCTTTACTCCCTGAGAATACACCTTTAATGTGTAATGCAGCAATGCATTCCAGGAAGTGCCAGCACCAAGGTGGTCACTGCTGTTCTCAGAGGCCAGATCTCAGGCTACCTAAAAGGCAGTTTATTGTCGAGTTGTTGGATTTCCAGTCTAGTTTACATGCTGATAATGCCCTTTCATTAAAATACTTGTTTAATGAAACCGCATTGTAGTTGTGCATGCAGTGCATGCAACGTAATGTGTACAGTGCATTCTAATAGCTCCTGAAGTCACACTGATGAGTGAGGCAAAGTCTCTCTTCTCATTTGGCTGAAAATACTTCTTTTCTCAAAGGTGTAGCAGAAGAGTGAGTAGAACACTATGTCAGATTGTGAAAAGCAAAGCTAAAAGTGATACAGGTACATGGGGGAGAAACCACTAACCAGACACCCCTGGCAGCACAGAGCAGGGCTACCCCAGGAGAGCAATGAACACAATATTCATACTCCTTTCTCCTGCTTCCCCAAGTTTCTTAACTACTCACTGTATTAGTCTGTTCTTATGCTGTGAATAAAGACATATCTGAGATTGGGAAATTTATAAAGGAAAGAGGTTTAATTGACTCACAGTTCAGCATGGCTGAGGAGGCCTCAGGAAACTTACAACCATGGCAGAAGGGGAAGTAAACATGTCCTTCTTCATGTGATGGCAGGAAGGAAAAGTGCAGAGTGAAGTGGGGCAGAAAGCCCTTATAAAACCATCAGCTACCGTGAGTATTCACTTATTATCAGGAGTACAGCATGGAGATAACTGGCCCCATGATTCAATTATCTCCCACTGGGTCTCTCCTATGAGACATGGGGATTATGGGAAATACAATTCAAGATGAGATTTGGGTGAGGACACAGAGCCAAACCATATAATTCTGCCCCTGACCTCTCCCAAATCTCATATCCTCACATTTTAAAACATAATCATGCCCTTCCAACAGTCCCCCAAAGTCTTAACTGATTCCAGCATTAACTCAAAAGTCCAAGTCCAAAGTCTCATCTGAGACAAGGCAAGTCCCCTCCACCTATGAGCCTGTAAAGTCAAAAGCAAGTTAGTTACTTCTTATATACAATGAGAGTACAGGCATTTGGTAAATACATCCATTTCAAATGGGAGAAATTGGCCAAAACAAAGGGGCGACAGACCCCATGCAAGTCCAAAACCCTATAGAGATGTCATTAAACATTAACATTCCAAAATGATCTTTCTTGACTGTGTCTCACATCCAGGTACCATAGATGCAAGCAGTGGGCACCCATGACCTTGGACAGCTCCACTTCTGTGGCTTTGCAGGGTACAGCACACCTCCTGGCTGCTTTCATGGGTTGGCATTGAGTGTCTGCAGCTTTTCCAGGCACATAGTGCAAGCTGTCAGTGGATTTACTACTCTGGGGTCTGGAGGATGGTGGCCCTCTTCTCACAGCTCTACTAGGCAGTGCCCCAGTGGGGACTCTGTGTGGGGGCTCTGACCCTACATTTCCCTGCTGCACTGCCCTAGCAGATGTCCTCCACGAGGGTTCCACCACTCCAGCAAACTTCTACCTAGACACAGGTGTTTCCATTTATGCTGTTAAATCTAGGCAGGGGTCCCAAAACCTCAATTATTGACTTCCACGCACCCACAGGCCCAACACCATGTGGAAGCTACCAAGGCTTCGGGCTTGCACCCTCTGAAGAAATAGCCTGAGCTATACATTGGCCCCTTTTAGCCACAGCTGGAGTGGCTGGGATGCAGAGCACAAATTTCCAAGGCTGCACATAGCAAGAGGCCCCAGGACCTGGCCTAGGAAACCACTTTTCCCTCCTAGGCCACAGGGCCTGTGATGAGAGGGACTATCATGAAGGTCCCTGACATGCCCTGGAGACATTTTCCCGTTGTCTTGGTGATTAACATTCAGCTCTTCATACTTATGCAAATTTCTACAACTGGCTTGAGCTTCTCCCCAGAAAATGGTTTTTTCTTTTCTATTGTATTGTCAGGCTACAAATTTCCCAAACTTTTATGCTCTGCTTGCTCTTGAACACATCGCCACTTAGAAATTTCTTCCACCAGATACCCTAAATCATTTCTCTTAAGTTCAAAGTTCCACAGATCTCTAAGGCAGGGACAAAATGCTGCCAGTCTCTTTGCATAGCAAGAGTGACCTTTACTCCAGTTTCCAAAAGTTCCTCATCTCCATCTGAGACCACCTCAGCCTGGACATTATTGTCTATATCACTATCAGCATTTTGCTCAAAGCCATTCAACAAGTCTCTAGGAAGTTCCAAAGTTTCCCTCTTTTCCAATCTTCTTCTGAGCCCTCCAAACTGTCCCAACTTCTGCCTATTATCCAGTTCCAAAGTCATTTCCACATTTTCAGGTATCTTTACAGCAGCACTCCACTCTCTGAAGTACCAATTTTCTGTATTAGACTGTTCTCATGCTGCTAATAAAGACATAACTGAGACTGGGTAATTTATAAAGGGAAGAATTTTAATTGACTCACAGTTCAGCATGGTAGGGAGGCCTCGGGAAACTTACAATCATAGCAGAAGAGGAAGCAAACATGTCCTTCTTCCCATGATGGCTGGAAGGAGAAGTGCAGAGAGAAGGATGGGGAAGGCTGTTATAAAACTATCAGATTTCATAAGAACTCAGTCATATCATAAGAACAGCATGGAGGTATCATGACCCCATGATTCAATTACTCCCCACATGTTCCCTCCCATGACATGTAAAGATTATGGGAACCACAATTCAAGATGAGATTCGGGTGAGGACACAGTCAAACCACATCACTGACAAACAGGTTGTGATGAGATCTTGATGGAGAAATGTAATGAAGGAGCAGGTGGAGAAGTGTACTAATAAGGCAGGGTGCGTATGATGGGCTGATTTCGGCTTCCCATGTCTTAGCATCCCCTGGCAAAGCTAAACTTTTCTTTCTAACAACACTGGCTAGGGAAGCCTTTTAATTTCTGAAACTTCCTTTTTATTCCTTTGCTTTTTGTTTTCTTTCTCATTTGTTCTTGAGCTCTGTTAGCATTTTTAAAAAAATGTCTCACTGTCACTTAGTCATATAATTTCTAATATTTTTCTAATTCTAATTTATGTTTCTCTTTCATTGCTTCTATTGTTTTCTTAATGTCCGTTAGCTTGTGTTGAAATATTAGGTTGTGACTTATCTCTGCTTCATGGCCATATTTTTTGGCATGTCTCAATTTTCTGTAAGTTTGCAATTCTGAGTTATTCTACATTTTGTGGTAATCAGAATAAAGAGGCTACCAAAGATGTTCATGATGTCTTAGTTCTCAGAAACTGTGGATATGTTGGATATGTGGATGTTCATGTCCTAATTCTCAAAAGCTGTGGAAACATGGAAAAGGGGTATTAAGTTTGTATGTAGAACTGTTTGCTTATCAGCTGATCTTAAGTTGGGGGGCTTATTGTGGATTATCTGGGTGGGCACAATATAGTCACAAGCATCCTTTAAACTAGAAGAGGGAGGCAGAAAAGGATCAGAGTCAGAAATATTTGGAGATGAAGGAAGTGGCTATGCGCACAAGGATGCAGGTGACCGCCAGAAGATGGAAAAGGCAGGGAAATGGGCTCTTCCCCAGAGCCTCCAGAAGGCACACAGCCCTGCCAACACCTTGATTTCATCCAGTGAGAGCCCTGCTGGGCTTCTGACTTCCAGATCTGAACAATAATACACCTGTGTGTTTTGTCATTAAATTGGTGGTAATTTGTTACAGCAGCAAAAGGAAACTAACATATCCTTTTAGAATAGCTTTACATGGGGTTCCGGTGCAATTATTTTCTGTTATCTACTGGACATAAGATGTACTTTCCAATTCTGGTGAGAAAAAGCTGCTGGGCTTGTTCTGGTATCCCCAGCCTCTAGCAGGCTACGTCACAGTGGAGGCAAGTCCATGGGGTTATGATAGATTCTTCTGAGAGGGAGTTGAAAGGACAGCGTCCTGTCATATTTATTTATTTATTTATTTATTTATTTAAAGAAACAGAGTCTTCTCTGTCACCCAGGCTGGAGTGCAGTGGTGCAATCACAGCTCACTGCAGCCTTTACCTCCTGGGCTCAAGCGATCCTCCTGTCTCAGCTTCCCAAGTAGTTGGTACTACAGGTATGCATCACCATGCCCAGTTAATTTTTTTGTGTTTTCATAGAGACAGGGTTTCGCTATGTTGCCCAGGCTGGTCTTGAACTCATGACTTTAAGAGATCCTTCCACCTCAGCTTCCCAAAGTGCTGGAATTACAGGACAGAGCCCCATTGTTTTTATCGTTAACATTATAGGAAGTATTTTATTTTGCTCGGACTTTGAGCTGGAGACAAAATGGACATTGGAGAATTTCTCAATTCCTTTTTGTGCTCTGTGTCTTTATCAACTGGACTAATCCCTTCTAATTTTCTTTGAGAAAACAAAAAGTGAGAAAAGCAGGAGAAGGAAGCGTGGTGCGTGGGAGAAAGGCAAGACAGAGGAAATGCTGCGGAGAGCAGCGCCATGCTTATCAGCCCAGGCGAGGCATCAGGGTCAGTCTCACTCCACCTCCCCTACACCCTCCTGACTTTCACTTTTAAAATCCATGTGTGGCCCGAGAGTTCTGGAAATCATTCAGACTTTTGCATTTTGACAGAGTTTTCAAACAAGTAGTTCTTATGTTAAAAGATCCAAGCCAGAGCATTGATACCATATGTTCCACCTCTCATCTTTGCTGTTCAAGGCACGGGTGCACACACACACACACACACACACACACACACACACCCCTATGAGTTACTTGGACTAGCTGAAGGCAAAATTTCTGTCATAGACTGATGAGCCTGGTGGAATATATAAAGAGTGTTTCTTTATGTGCATTTTATGCTGAAGTAATGCAAATGAATTCAAGTAAAAAGACGAGTTCCAAAAAGCAGCATCAAGGCGTCTGGATGCAGCTTGCTTATTACATTCACTTGCCTGTTGTTCAGGCCATTGCCGATTTGCACCTGCAATTACCTCTTCACACCTGGGAGTGCACAGGTTTTATTGATTCCATTTCAGGAATGCTCAGCCTACGTGTTTCCCAGAATAAAGAGCCTTCTAGATCTCTGAATTTAAATACCAAAGTGACAATTACTTGTGTTCTTGATTGTTTAAAAAAGAAATTGGGAAAAAGGGCAAAAAAAGGAGAAGCCAAAGAAGCAAAAGGAAAAGTGAGAAAAATCTCTTACTACCTTCCAAGGAACCAAATGTACAAATCTGAGAACCCTGAGCCTCTGCTGCTTTTAAGTATCAACCAAACTCAACCCGCACTCACAAGGTACAGTAATTCCATGAACAGCTCTCAGGATAGCCTGTGTCATTTTCTACAAAGGCTGTTGGAAATCATTTACACTGTGAGATTCTCTGTGGTGATAAAAAGATATTCAAAAGGAAAATGAGTCTGAGATAATCTTCAAAAGGTTCCCAAGTGACATCTGCCCCCACTATCTAGAAGATGCCTCTGGAAGAAAGCAGATGCAAACATGTCAGTTTAGGTTTTTGAGACTGACATGATTTTTTGCACCTGTGCTTGAAGTTGCCTGTTATTTCTGGATGAGAGGAATTACATGAGATGAGACAGAAATTCGGCAGATGTCATAGGTCAGATAGCTCTATCGTTTGCTGGCCACGTTCAAATGAACCATACCTTTCAATAGGTCAGGAATATTTTTTCCATCTGGGTTTCTTCACACATAGTTGAGTGTTGTGGAGATCTAGGGGACCCAATATTAGCTCCAAAATGCACAGATAAATGATAAACATAGAAAGTACTTTCCTGTGGCCTCTGAGTACTTTGTAAATCTAAGAAACAGTGGTATGTCTCTAAGTCACAGGATGCTAGATTAAGACAACCATTATTTAGGTTAGGAGGCTTTACTAGAAATCACATGTAGGTACTTAAAATTGTGTGCTTTTATTAATAAGAATAATTGTTAAAAAGTACAGACTTAACTATACTGAATATATGCTAAGTCCTTTACATGCAATTGTTCAGTGCAAACTTCTCAAAAATTCAGTGAGGTTGGGTCTATTATTAACAACATTTCACAGATTGTGACATGGAAGCTTAAACTCAAGTACCTTCACCAAGGAGTTACTAGGATTAAGTTGTTGAAAAAGTATTTGAATTCAGTGGGCCTGACTCCAGAGAACATGCCCTTAGACACTGTAGAGAATTCACAAATATATATTCACGGACAGAAGGGTAGTCTTAGTCAAGTTTTAAATCTTAGATTCAATATTTGACATTATTGACCTAATACTGGCTTGAAGCCACCAGGAAGCTGTGGTTGGGACAAGTTAATTGAGAGAGATTCATTCTCAGAACATGGCATTATTTTCAAAATGTACTTTATAGGTACTTTATGTGTGTACAAGCATCCTTGATATTCCCTAAGCAGTCCATAGACTAGCTAATAATGTAATAAATTTATGCACGGGAACCTTAGCAGTTTCTCCATGGACCCATGGAATGAGTGGCTAAAACTCAAACTGAATTTCCTCCATTTCACTCAGCGGAATGATCAAGGAATGTAGAATGACTCCAGGAAACCAGAGATCAGTTGAAAAGCTACATTTTCACATGGATTTCTTTCAGAAGGTAGACATCAGGGTGAAACAAGGTGTACCTGGAATTATTCCACCTAAGACTGGGCACATCATTGGAAAATATTTCTTTGGAGAACATTTGTGTTGTGTCAGTTTTTCAGTTGGAGAAATTTTGTTCCTGCTTTCCCTATTTGCTGAAAGAGACTGTAAATTCAAAGTAGCAGATGGCACCTTCTCTGAAACATAGCTCTGCAGACCTACAGAGCACCAAGGAACAGGCTTAAGGCGAGGCAAAGTCAGTGCTCAAATTGCATTTTGAAGGGACAATGGGTGGGTTTAGCAACATCGTCTCATTCTTCAACACAGTTGGTGTTTATTGAGTGTCTATTTGACAAAGATGCTGCGCTAAGGTTTGCTGCTGGGTCCAGGGGAGAATTGAAAGATGTGAAAGAGGAGTTATCCGTTTCTGCGGAAAACTTAGATTTTGTATGTAAAATGGATGTGTTGTCCACTAACCATCATGCAAACGTAAGTGCCAGATAGAGCTACAGCTATGGCTGACTGTCTAAGAGATAAGAGTGTATAATCTTGTCTGGTGGTTTCTGATAACAGTGGCACTAGAGAAAACACCAAAGTGTTGCATAGCAGAGACATTTGCTTGGGTAAATCACAAGATGTGAGTGATTAGATGTCAAGGGCTTAGCCCAATTAGGGCAAGTATAGTGATACTGAGGCTGTAGTTTACAGGCAGCAGCCATGTTCCACACACAAGTTATTGGCTTCAAAGGCAGATAGAACTGAAGATGCGTGGAAGATGCCTAACAAATGCATGGTAAGAGAGACGGAGCCATGAGCCCTCTGCACATAGGAAGTTCACCATTAGTATTATTTCATCCAACGTGATTATCTGCTTATAACAGCAGGTCAGAAATGAAAACATGAGGGAAAATATTGTGCTGGAGTGTAAAGAATGATGGGGTTAGAAGTCTTATTTTTTAT
The DNA here is from genome assembly GCF_047675955.1 of Chlorocebus sabaeus. Classification (NCBI taxonomy): domain Eukaryota; kingdom Metazoa; phylum Chordata; class Mammalia; order Primates; family Cercopithecidae; genus Chlorocebus; species Chlorocebus sabaeus. Next base: position 25,328,326 of record NC_132921.1, read on the forward strand.
TTTATTTTGAGACAGGGTCTTCCTTGTCACCCAGGCTGGAGTGCAGTGGCACGATCAAGCTCACTGCAGCCTCAATCTCCCAGGCTCAAACAATCCTCCCACCTCAGCCTCCCAAGAAGCTAGGACTACAGGTATGCACCATCACACCTGGCTATCTTTTTACTTTTTTAGTAGAGACAAGGTCTTGCTATGTTGCTCCAGCTGGTCTTGAACTCCTGAGCTCAACCAGCCCTCCCACCTCGGCCTCCCAAAGAGTTGGGATTACAGGCATGAGTCCCTGCACCTGACAGATGACTAATTTTTGTACCCGATTCATTCATTCATTCATTGACTCTGTGATCATTACCAGATATTGCACTTAGCACTGGGGACACAGAGAGAAATAGCCTCAGTCTCCCATTTATTTATTTACTATTACAAAATAAAAGATAAGCAAATATCTTCTACCTCAGACCAAGTGGGATGCAGAGTAATTTCAGCATGTTTGTTTTTGTTTACCAAGATCCTCAGAGTTGAAACAAAGCTAGCCTTGGTAATCAATCCCTAGGAAATATATATGATAATCTCTCCAATCTAGAAGTCAACTGGGTCTTTTGTTCAATTTTTTCTGCAGCCATGTAAAGTTCAATTTTCCCCCGTCCTTTCCCATGTTCCATCAATAACATGTGTTTGGGCTTTTCTCATCTTTTGGACCAGTTGATTGTTCTCACTCTGACTGGTTTAACAAATTTGCCTTTAAAACAGGGGCTTTAAAATGTAATGATGCTGAAAAATACAGCACATGAAAGGGTGTGTATGAACGAGTAAACGGTCAAAACATTTTGGGGCACCTGATGAAGACTTGGTTTTCATATGCTCTGTGATTGCAACGTCTCCAATAATGACATCTGTCATTATTCTGCACTTCTCTTCTTCTTCTGTTGTTCATCATAACAGATCTGTTTTCCATTTCATGGATATTGATTTTTCAACAATCGTCAGGGTTGTTGGTTTAGCAACTTCCTGTGTCTCCAGACAAGATTATGTGGAGAGTGTGCCTAGCCCTGCAAAGCATTGCTCAAGAGCACTGGGACCGATCATGATACGCATAGTGTATGAACAAAGGAGGAGAGAGAATGGCTTGTATTTCTCAAAGGGTGGGAACATACTTGGTGCTCAACTTCCCGGGAGCAGGGGAGAACCAGTGGAATGTCCCGGGGAGGCCCACTTTGGCAGGCTCCATGCCTGCTGACAGCTAAAGCATTTATGGCAGAACATCTTAGAAAGTTGGAACTTTGTGAAAAATGACTGCAGGAAGTCTTTTCAAGGAAATAGAAAGTCTTTGCTGACTTAAGTTAGCAAATCCCAGATGTAACAGAACTCTTAAGCCAATGCGTCAGGGTAGCTGATAGTCTGAGTGTATTCCTTTATCATGAACACAGTCGGAACATTGGTTAACATTGCCTTTCTTCAAACCTGTTTTGACGTTTCTTGTTTGGCCAGTAACTATAATTGATTAATATCCCTGTCATGTCCCTATGTTGTGTGAACAGAGAGGATTGTGGATTGTGGGATATGGGCGGTCAAAGGGACTTAGAGATAATGTAGCCCAAACTCCTTATCTTCTAGATGAGTAGATAAGGCCAGAAACACTAAATAACTTCCTGAAAGGCACAATTTGTCAGGGACAGGGTTAGGATGAGACGGCAGGCTTCCTAAGTCCTTGTCAACCCAGATCTTTCATTTGCAATGTGCCATCACTCCACATGGCATGGTAATATGGAGTTCTTCTCCAGCCTCAGCTACTTCCCAGCTACTGAAACCTGGTTAGTAAAACATGGCTTTGGGGTCCTGAATTGACTGTCATGTCAATATTTTAGTGGAGCATCCCAAATTAGATTTATTTAATATTAGTGGATTACTATACTTTTCTATTTAAGCAACTTGAACACTTTTTTTTTTGAGACAGGGTGTATTAGTTCATTTTCAACAGAACAAGGTTTAATTGGGCTTACAGTTCCACGTTGTTGGGGAGGGCTCAGAATCATGGTGGGAGGAGAAAGGCACTTGCTATACAGCAGTGGCAGGACAAAAATGAGGAAGAAGCAAAAGCAGAAACCCCTGATAAACCCATCAGATCTTGTGAGACTTATTCACTGTCATGAGAATAGGATGGGAAGACCAGCCCCCATGATTCAATTACCTCCCTCTGCACCCCTCTCACAACACATGGGAATTCTGGGAGAAACAATTCAAGTTGAGATTTGGGTGGGGACACAGCCAAACCATATCATTCTGCCCCTGGACCCTCCAAATCTCATGCCTTCACATTTCAAAACCAATCATGCCTTCCCAACAGTTCCCCAAAGTCTTATTTCAGCACTAACCCAAAGGTGCACACTTCAAAGTCTTATCTGAGACAAGGCAAGTCCCTTCTGCCTACGAGCCTGTAAAATCAAAAGCAAGCTAGTTACTTCCTAGATACAATGCGGGTATAGGTTTTGGGTAAATTCAGCCATTCCAAATGGGAGAAATTGGCCAAAACAAAGGTGCTACAGGGCCCAAGCAAGCCTGAAATCCAGCAGGGCAGTCATATTTTAAAGCTCCAAAATGATCTTCTTTGACTCCAGGTCTCACATCCAGGTCACAGTGATGTAAGAGGTGGGTTCTCATGGTCTTGGGCAGCTCCATCCCTGTGGCTGTGCAGGGTACAGCCTCCCTCCTGGCTGATTTCACTGGCTAGCATTGAGTGTCTGCAGTTTTCCCAGGTATATATTGCAAGCTGTCGGTGGATTTACCATTCTGGGATCTGGAACATGGTGGCCGTCTTCTCACAGCTCCAATAGACCAGTGCCCTAGTAGGGACTCTGTATGGGGGCTCTGATCCCACATTTCCCTACTACACTACCCTATAGCAGAGGGTCTTCATGAGGCCCTTGCCCATGCAACAAACTTTTGCCTGGGTATCCAGGCGTTTCCACACATCTTCTGAAATCTAGGCTGAGGTTTCCAAACCTCAGTTCTTGACTTCTGTGCACCTGCATGCTCAACACCAGGTGGAAGCTACCAAGGCTTGAGGCTTCCACTCTCTGAAGCCAGAGCCCAAGCTCTATGTTGGCCCCTTTCATCCATGGCTGGAGTGGCTGGGACACAGGGTACCAAGTCCCTAGGCTGCACACAACATGGGGACCCTGGGCCCGGCCCACGAAACCACTCTTTCCTCCTGGGCCTCAGAGGCTGTGCTGACATGGCCTGGAGACATTTTCCCCATGGTCTTGGGGATTAACATTAGGCTCCATGCTACTTATGCAAATTTCTGCAGCTGGCTTGAATTTCTCCTCAAAAAATGGGTTTTTCTTTTCTACTGTATCGTCAGGCGGCAAATTTTCTGAACTTTTATGCTCTGTTTCCCTTTTAAAATGGAATGCTTTTAACAGAACCCAAGTCACATTTCGAATGCTTTGCTGCTTAGAAATTTCTTCTGCCAGATACCCTAAACCATCTCTCTCAAGTTCAAAATTCCACAAATCTCTAGGGCCGGGGCAAAATGCCACCAGTCTCTCTTCTAAAACATAACAAGAGTCACCTTTGCTCCAGTTCCCAGCAAGTTCCTCATCTCCATCTGAGACCACCTCAGCCTGGACTTTATTGTTCATATCACTATAGCATTTTTGTCAAAGCCATTCAACAAGTCTGTAGGACGTTCCAAACTTTCCCACATTTTCCTGCCTTCTGAGCCCTCCAAACTGTTCCAGCCTCTGCCTGTTATCCAGTTTCACAGTTGCTTCCACATTTTTTGGTTTCATTTTAGCAACGCCACACTCTGCTGGTACCAATTTATTGTATTAGTTTGTCCTCATGCTGGCTGATTAAGACATATTGAAACTGGAAACAAAAAAAGGTTTAATTGGACTTACAGTTCTACATGGCTGGGGAGGCCTCAGAATCATGGTGGGGGGTAAAAGGCACAAGGTGGGAGGAGGGCAGAGGGGTGAGATGGGGGGCGGGCTGTCTCTTCCAAGACTGTCGTGCACTGCCTCCCATCCTCTTGGCATCACCCCTGGTTCCCTCTGTGGCATCAGTTCCCTGTAGGCTCCAACCTGCTTTGAACTCTCAGCACCTCATGTCAAGCCTGCCCTATGCCTGTCTAATGTGGGTCCCAGAGCTCCTGTGACACCAGGGTGCATGAGGTACCTGTGGGTTTAGCTCTCATAGAAGAATAATCAAAGTGACAGGAGTTGAAACCCCATGAAGCAACCCTTTGCCAATGGGAGATAGAAGCTTCCAGACAAATGCTTCTCCTTTGTATCAGTTAAGTGGCTGGTTCTGAGACTCACTTCATGGGGCTTTTCAGGAGCCCCCCACGGAGTGATGAGGTCTGCAGTGGGCCCACCCCCCAGGGCAAGCTTGCTGTGTCTTTCTATCCTTCTGTCTTTCCCTCTCCCACTGCTCATGGCTGCTCCCTGAGGACACGTCCCAAATGAACCGTCTGACAAGCCCCAGTCTCAGGCACTGCTTTGGGGAGGGGCACCCTGGCTAAAAGAGGACCCTGTCCTAACTGTGACCTGACATAATAGACTTCACATTTAGCCAGTCCAGAGCTTCAGTGAAGGTCCACTGGGCAGGACTGTGGAGTGAGTGAAATTCTGCCTGAGGCAGCTGAGGGCTGAGAGATTGTGTGTGGTTGAGGGGTAGGGGGTTTGGAAGGTGGAAAGTGAGGCTCTCAGCCCCCCTCTTGGACTCCCCACTCCCACAGCAATCAGGGCTCTGAGGAGTAGTGTGGCGGTGAGCTACAATCCCCCTATGTCCACTGATACTGAAAGACTGCATTTGGCTGGAGAAAGCTCAAGTATATCTGTGTTTAATGGTCAAATGTTCAAAATGCAGATTATAGGAAAGCCAAAGACAGCATGGCAGCCCCTGAACCTTTAGAAGTCTAGGACTGTCTGTATCCACCATAGTTTTAGCACAAGGAATAGACTAGACCACATCCAGAGTTGTTGCGTCTGCAGGCACCATGTCCTTGCAAAGCACTGAGGTGTTCAAGAGCACTGGTGGAGGCTGAGGGAGGAAGAGATACGTCTGCCTGTATGTGTGGGCTGCATGAGTTTAATTTTCCTTGATTCAACAAGTTCTGAAAGCTTATCAAAGTCAGGCTGAAATCATTTTGGGAAATGACTCAGGTAAGGTAGAGATTAGGCAAATAGAGAAGATGGTCTGAATTGATATCATTGACCACATACTTATTACCCCAACCCCTCACCTCTCTCTCTCTCTCTCTCTCTCACACACACACACACACACACACTGAATAATAGGGCAAGAGAAGAAGCTCCAGAGGAGAGGAGAGGGTTTTGCTTTCTTTTCTTTTCTTTTTTTTAATTTTTAAAATTATACTTTAAGTTGTAGGGTACATGTGCACAACGTGCAGATTTGTTACATATGTATACATGTGCCATGTTGGTGTGCTGCACCCATTAACTCATCATTTACATTAGGTATATCTCCTAATGCTATCCCTCCCCTCTCCCCCTACACCACAACAGGCCCTAGTATGTGATATTCCCCACCTTGTGTCCAAGTGTTCTCATTGTTCAATTCCCACTTATGAGTGAGAACATGCATGTGTTTGGTTTTGTGTCCTTGAGATAGTGGGCTCAGAATGATGGTTTCCAGCTTCATCCATGTCCCTACAAAGGACATGAACTCATCCTTTTTTATGGCTGCATAGTATTCCATGGTGTATATGTGCCACATTTTCTTAATCCAGTCTATCATTGATGGACATTTGGGTTGGTTCCAAGTCTTTGCTATTGTGAATAGTGCTGCAATAAACATACTTGTGCATGTGTCTTTATAGCAGCATGATTTATAATCCTTTGGGTATATACCCAGTAATGGGATGGCTGGGTCAAATGGTATTTCTAGTTCTAGATCCTTGAGCAGTCGCCACACTGTCTTCCACAATGGTTGAACTAGTTTACGGTCCCACCAACAGTGTAAAATGTTCCTATTCTCCACATCCTCTCCAGCACCTGTTGTTTCCTGACTTTTTAATGTTTGCCATTCTAACTGGTGTGAGATGGTATTTCACTGTGGTTTTGGTTTGCATTTCTCTGATGGCCAGTGATGATGAGCATTTTTTCATGTGTCTGTGGGCTGCATAAATGTCTTCTTTTGAGAAGTGTCTGTTCATATACTTTGCCTACTTTTTGATGGGGTTGTTTGATTTTTTCTTGTAAATATGTTTAAGTTCTTTGTAGATTCTGGATATTGGCCCTTTGCCAGATGGGTAGATTATAAAAATTTTCTCCCATTCTGTAGGTTGCCTGTTCACTCTGATGGTAGTTTCTTTTGCTGTGCAGAAGCTCTTTAGTTTAATTAGATCCCATTTGTCAATTTTGACTTTTGTTGCCATTGCTTTTTGGTGTTTTAGACATGAAGTCCTTGCCCACGCCTATGTCCTGAATGGTATTACCTAGGTTTTCTTCTAGAGTTTTTATGGCTTTAGGTCTAACATTTAAGTCTTTAATCCATCTTGAATTAACTTTTGTATAAGATGTAAGGAAGGGATCCAGTTTCAGCTTTCTACATATGGCTAGCCAGTTTTCCCAGCACCACTTATTAAATATGGAATCCTTTCCCCATTTATTGTTTTTGTCAGGTTTGTCAAAGATCAGATGGTTGTAGATGTGTGGTATTATTTCTGTGGGCTCTGTTCTATTCCATTGGTCTATATCTCTGTTTTGGTACCAGTACCATGCTGTTTTGGTTATTGTAGCCTTGTAGTATAGTTTGAAGTCAGGTAGTATAATGCCTCCAGCTTTGTTCTTTCAGCTTAGGATTGTCTTGGCAGTGTGGGCTCTTTTTTGGTTCCACAGGAACTTTAAAGTAGTTTTTTTCAATTCTGTGAAGAAAGTCATCGGTAGCTTGATGGGGATGGCATTGAATCTATAAATTACCTTGGGCAGTATGTTCGTTTTCACAATATTGATTCTTCCTATCCATTAGCATGGAATGTTCTTCCATTTGTTTGTGTCCTCTTTTATTTCATTGAGCAGTGGTTTGTAGTTCTCCTTGAAGAGGTCCTTCACATCCCTTTTAAGTTGGATTCCTAGGTATTTTGTTCTCTTTGAAGCAATTGTGAATGGGAGTTCACTCGTGATTTGGCTCTCTGTTTGTCTGTTATTGGTGTAGAGGAATGCTTGTGATTTTTGCACATTGATTTTGTATCCTGAGACTGAGCTGAAGTTGCTTACCAGCTTAAGGAGATTTTGGGCTGAGATATGGGGCTCTCTAAATATACAATCATGTCATCTGCAAACAGGGATAACTTGACTTCCTCTTTTCCTAATTCAATACCCTGTATTTCTTTCTCCTGCCTGATTGCCCTGGCCAGAACTTCCAACTCTATGTTGAATAGGAGTGGTGAGAGAGGGCATCCCTGTCTTGTGCCAGTTTTCAAAGGGAATGCTTCCAGTTTTTGCCCATTCAGGATGATATTGACTGTGGGTTTGTCATAAATAGCTCTTATTATTTTGAGATACGTTCCATCAATACCTAGTTTATTGAGAGTTTTAAGCATGAAGGGCTGTTGAATTTTGTCAAAGGCCTTTTCTGCATCTATTGAGATAATCATGTGTTTTTTGTCTTTGGTTCTGTTTATGTGATGGATTACATTTATTGATTTGCATATGTTGAACCAGCCTTGCATCCCAGGGATGCAGCCAACTTGATCGTGCTGGATAAACTTTTTGATGTGCTGCTGGATTAGGTTTGCTAGTATTTTATTGAGGATTTTTGCATTGATGTTCATCAGGGTTATTGGTCTAAAATTATCTTTTTCTGTTGTGTCTCTGCCAGGCTTTGGCATCAGGATGATGCTGGCCTCATAAAATGAGTTAGGGAGGATTCCCTCTTTCTCTATTGATTGGAATAGTTTCAGAAGGAATGGTACCAGCTCCTCTTTGTGCCTCTGGCAGAATCTCTGAGACACATTTAAAGCAGTGTGTAGAGGGAAATTTATAGCACTAAATACCCACAAGAGAAAGCAGAAAAGATCTAAAATTGACACCCTAACATCACAATTAAAAGAACTAGAGAGGCAAGAGCAAACACATTCAAAAGCTAGCAGAAGGCAAGAAATAACTAAGATCAGAGCAGAACTGAAGGAGATAGAGACACAAAAACCCTTCAAAAAAATCAATGAATCCAGGAGCTGGTTTTTTGAAAAGATAAACAAAATTGACAGACCACTAGCTAGACTAATAAAGAAGAAAAGAGAGAAGAATCAATAGATGCAATACAAAATGATAAAGGGAATATCACCACCGACCCCACAGAAATACAAACTACCATCAGAGAATACTATAAACACCTCTACGCAAATAAACTAGAAAGTCTCGGAAAAAAAATGGATAAATTCCTGGACACATACACCCTCCCAAGACTAAACCAGGAAAAAGTCGAATCCCTGAATAGATCAGTAACAGACTCTGAAATTGAGGCAATAATTAATAGCCTACCAACCAAAAAATGTCCAGGACCAGACTAATTCACAGGAGAGTTTTTCTAAAGAAGACTAAGCTAAGCTTTACTGAACTAAGCTTATAGGGGAACTTCTAAAGAAGACAATGAAGTCTTCTGCTTTGTAAGTCTTTGAGTGGCTCACTCCTCACGGGAGTTCATTGGCAATGTCCATCAGGGCTTTTGCATTGACCTGCATGCTCATTACCTAGCCACAGACTACCCAAAGCACCAAGCAGTAATCATTCCATGCCTTGCTTGTATTGTGGTGGGAAGAAGGAAATGTTCAGGTGATAACTAGATCAGCTGCCAAAGTATTATACCAACTACAATCAAATAAAAACCAACTTCCTCCTATTGCTCATCACTTGAAAAAACAAATAAACTCCCTGATAGAGGAGGTAATAAGTCTTCCAACCTTAGGAAGCCCAGGACATCTCTTATCCTCATCCTGAACCCTTGCCCTCTCCTGTAAACCTAGGAAACGCACCTGGCTCCAGTGTAGCAGAATAGGACCATCAGCAAGTCTCTTTGTAAGGTAGAATTCTAGCTCTGGTCACAAAGGTTGTTTAATCCAGATGCATTGACAATGTTGTTTCTGGCCTCTCTGATGCTGGGGTGCTTATATCCACCTTTATTCAGGGGCTCTGGAGTCCTGGATCAGGAAACCCTAATGCCAAGAGCCACTGAAGTTGGCTCATGGCCTCTTAAATAAACAAGACTTAGTGGACTGCTCTGTTTGTGGGTTTTTTTCTTTTTTGTCTCAGAGCCACTCCTATGTGTTACCTTCATGGGACAGTTATTACCAAATCAGACTTTTTTTTCATCAGTTCTGGTTAGTTTCCTGGACATCAGCTTGACCCAATCAGACCTCAAACCAGAAAGCCCTATTAAACAAGACAATTAGTTCCTTTCCAAGAGCCCTTCCTTCTAGATTTCTTTCTTACCTGAGCATTTTTTTTTTCCCTAGTTGCCTAGTGACTGGAAAATCACTGAGTCTAGACTTTCTCTTCTACTTTTGCCCAGAATACCACCCTGTAGCTTTCCCCTTGATTGTCAGCTCACTCAGCCTGGCTGTTAGTTTACCCTCAAGAAACATTGGGGCACCTTGAATCCACAAATGCAATATACTTGCTACAAGAAACAAAGAGCAGGGTCAAGTATACTAGGTGAGATCTAGTATAGGTGAGATCCTGACTCATTTTATTTTACTCAGATGAATGAATCAGGAATGCCGAACATCTGTAGGCCTGGAAAACACAGCTGTCAAAAATTGTAAGGTGTGTAGGAGCCGTTCAGAAGTGGTATACAAGATGTGGGTGAGAGTTCAGAGGCAATGTCCATCTGGATTCTAAGAGTGACCTGCACGTTCATTACGTATCCACAGACCACCCAAAGGACCAAGCAATAATCACTCTGGAACCATGATTAAAGGTTGTGTGACTGGTCATTTATGGCAGAAGCTGGGATCATCATAGAGTTGAACCCAGTCTCTGTTGACTGTATATCATTACATTAAGTAATACTTTTTTTGGCAATTAAATAAAGTAACATTCAACAAAAAGATAAGTGCTGACTGGGGAACTTAAGGAAAGCATTTTTAATGTTAAGAATTGCTTAAGCATTCTCTTTTAGAAAACTCTTGGAAAGAGAGATGCATACATTAGAGTAAGTTTGAAATGGCCTCCAGCCTGCAAGTCAGGCTGAAAACATAGATAATCACTACTGTTTTCCCTCTGTCCACCAGAAATTTCACTTGTCAAAACAAGAAAAAGATATGACTTTATCATTGTGGTAAGTGTAAAATGAACTAGGAGCTGTGATTCACCCTATACACATCTCTCTTATAAAATAGTCATGGATTCTCAAAGCAAGATGGCTGTTTCCTTAAAAAAAAAAAATAGATGCATAGACTGATTTACAAATGATTATTAATTAGTCCCAAGCAACAAGCTTATTTCCTATAAGGACCAGTCAAAAGCTTTCCTCCACAGCCACAGGCTGCACCACCAATCCAGCCGTCCACCTTGCAATGCACATAGCACCAGTCAAATTTCAGTTGGGTTGAGAAGCAAATCCATCCTCTTTTCTAGTTAAATATCTCATAGGTTGCATCCTACCCATGATGGTAGGATGGAAAAGATGGCATTTTTGTTTCCTGGAAAATAATCAGTAATTCTACTTACCCCCCTAAGCTTCCAATGGTCTCATTCAAAAGTTTATTGGAAGGGAGATTTTGCCGAGAAAATATTGCATTTCATATTCCATGTGATTTTCAAGTGTTCATGTTTGACATTGCCAAGTAAGAAACAATTTTAACGTGCCAATGCTAATGTGAAAACGTAGGCCAAGGTCTCAGAGATGGCAACATAGCTTGAAGGCTGTTAACCATGTCTGCTCTGTACTTCTCACTTCAGGTGAAGTTCAAGTGTGAAAAATCTTGTTTATTATACTGGCTATAATAGCATTATCAAAGTCAAACATTCAGCTGAGTATCTACATTTTGAGGAATGACTACTTTGTAATAAATTTATAGGTTAGACATTTTATTTCATTTTAGGTTAATAGAAATGGGCACAAATATATCCTTCATGTGTCAACTTTATATATAACCGATTGCAAATAAAGCATAAATCCACTTTAGACATCTCCTAGTGTGTTTATTTTTATTTTTTATTTTGTTTGAGACAAAGTCTCACTCTGTCACCCAGACTGGAGTGCAGTGGTGTGATCATGGCTCACTGCAGCCTTGACCTCCCTGGGCTCAGTTGATTCTCCTACCTTAGCCTCCCGAGTAGCTGGGACTAAAAGCATACACCACCACAACCAGCTGTTTTTTGTATTTTTTGTAGAGGTGGGGTTTCTCCATTTTGCCTAGGCTGGTCTTGAACTCCTGGCCTCAAGTGATCTGCCTGACTTGGTCTCCCAAAGTGCTGGGATTACAGACGTTAGCTACCACTCCTGGGCCCTAGAGGGTTTATTAATCAAGTACATTAGAAAGGTCCTTTCTAAAACTTTCCCATGTATTTTGGACCCAGAAAGGAGCATTATACTAGGGCACTAAGGTAGTCTGACTACCATGAAGTCTTGGCAAGTTGAAGGGCACTCTTTCAATCCCTAAATTCACTTCTTTAAAGAGGCCCATCTAGTCTCTGACTTTGGGGAGAAAAGAGATTGTCCGCTGAGAGTTTGCCTGCATGCTGGAACAGATGAAAACTTTTTTCCCATCCCCACCCCATTTCTAAAACAGCATGAGCAAGTTTTCATCTATACAGTTTCTTTATCTTAATGGAAATGAAACTCTTTCATTAAATCTTGCAGAGGTGTGAAACCTGAGTTCTACCATACATGATGTAATCAATATTGGGCAGAATTATTTGGGAAATGTTGAAAGGGAGAGAGGAAACCCTAACCTGCCCCCCTTTTCCCCCTAATTTAATAAAGTTGCTCAGCCTTCTGAGCCCAGTGTGGTTTTCTTGAATTGCACAGCTGTTGCACAGCTGGGAACAACCTAGATCAATGCTGATCTTTGGCTAGAATGAAACAAAGGACTCGGTAGAATGAAAAGTTAAGTGCCCAGCCACTTGCACCGTCTTTGGGTGTATTCCTCTCCATGGAAGGCAAGAAGCCTAAAGAAGACATACTGAACATTAAAGGAAAAAGAAAAATCTTCAAACAATTGGCTTGGGAACAGACACATAAGAAAATCCACCAGAAAGCTACTGTATTTCTCATCTTTCACCCATCAGCATGGAATCAGATTCTTTTTGGAGGATTTTGGACTGGGAGCACATGCTGAGACCCGAAGTAGGAGCTGTGTTATTTTGCAGGCTCCCACCTCACCCCGCCTAGACTAATGCTGTAGGTTGCAGTGGGTAGGAAAGAATTAGGTCGTTCTAGTCTATTTTTTACCATTTTCATTCCTCTTGCTCATTTCAAACAGCCAAGTCTCCGCCAAGCCTTCAGGTTCCTGAATCTTTCCTTTGCCTTTTATTAGGGCTAGAAGGATCGTTAAAGTTGATAGAAAGTAAATACATATTGGACTGATTTCAGTTACTGGTGTTGATGAAGAGAGTACCAATCCAGATCTTTCTTCCACCTCTGAGTTTTTTCAGCATTTTCATTTTTTAGTATAATATAATATAATATAATATAAATATAAATAGGGCCCTATTTAGCAGAAGAGGAAATAAGTGACAAATTATCTTATTAAATGTTTTAGTTCCTTAGTGAAAGTTTACATACAGATCAGTTATTAAATAATTGTTATTATATAACACAGTTTAGATATATATGAAATCTAAAACATGAACATGTTTGATAAATAATGGATCACATTGCATGTTTTTTGAAAAGCTCTGAATTCACTCCTTTCAGACAAAGAAGTTAAGTCCATTTACCTGGGAGATAAGAAGCAGTCATGCTGGACTTGCCTTAGCTGCCAGCCCACTGTGCATGATCATTTGAAAGTTGCTCGATAACTTGCTGCTGTTGTTTTCCCATTGGAGAGGAAATCAAGTGCCTGCCTGCTTCTCACATTCCCGTCAGAGGGCAGGAGGTACAGCCAACTGGACCAATACTTTTTCTCCTTGGCCAACTGTTCCAGCCAAGGATCCCTGCATGGCTCCACTCACCGTTTCAGGTTAACCCATTATCCACACAGCAACTTGACTTATTTCATGCTCTGGCTAATAGACTCTGACTGCTGTTTCTACCTTTACTAACTCTTCTGGCTGTGGCTTCTTTCTTGCCATTTCTGTCTAAACAAATTTCTGGTCTTAAACCCTACCATCGATCCTATCCTGCCGACGCCTGCGCTAGATAATTTTGTTCGCCTCCCAAGCATCCCTCCTCCTTCTCCCACCCACATAACCTTTTTTCCTGTTGGGGAATTTGCCTGTCCCCTCTTCTCTGTGTGAGTTTGCTCACTGTTGTCCCTAGCTCTACTTTTAAGGGTAAGGCCTGATTGGCTCAAACCAATAAGTTTAATTGTTAAGGGATTAAAGAATGAGCAGAAAAGAGAGAGACAAGGGAAAGTATTTGATGGAACACCTGTGAAAGAAAAACTTGTCCATATTTTCCTGGAGATACTGGGGAGAATGCTTTCTTTTTCCTTCTGGATGGGACAAGGACTGAAGTGCCTGGACATCTGCTAGCAGCCACTTGGGACTCTAAGGGAAGAGCCTGTGAAGAATGAAACCAACACCAAAGAGGCAGAACTGACAAGGACAGAGAAAGAAACCAGATCCTGGTTACAGTCTCAGGGATGCTGCTTATTTAGAAGACATTGAAATGGTTGAAATGGACAGATGAGGAAGCCCCAAAGAAGGCAGTAGCAGTGAGAGAAATTAAGGGAGTAGACTTCATAGAATGTGAACATGAGAGAGGGAGCTATTGAAGATGCAGGGGGAAAAGATTCATTCTTAGAGTAAGGTTTTGATCTAGTAGGGGTGGATAGGGTCCAGGTTATTGGTAGAGGGCTAAATTGTGGGTAGGGAGAGGTCTACTACTACTCCAAATAAGGAAGGAAAGCAAGAAAAAATAGGCATGTTGATAAATTCACAACTAGTTTGATTTTCAGTTTGCACTAAGATACTGCACACTTTAGCTCAATCATTTATTCATTTACCCATTTAACTACTACTTATTGCCGAGTATTGAGTTACATGCTAGGCATACAAAATGGTTCCTTCATAATCCTTCTTCCCACAATTAGCTATGTCAAGCTGAAATTTCTGTGAAGATTTGGAACCTTCCAGAAGGTGTACTTGCATATTGTATCCTATTTTCCAAATTCGAAATCAGCTCCAAGCTAGTCATACTAGAATTTCATGCATTTCTCTTAGAGACACATTTAAATTCCTTCAAAGCCTTAGAGACTGAACCCAATGCTTTAAGTATAGATTTTGGATCACAACTCCATTGCCTCTTTTGTTAATGTAATGTGAGGCCAACATCTCAGCAAAGGGGCCCCATGGTTTTCTTCCCTGAAAGTAGCAAATCCCCAATTCCTCAGACTTTGCACTAGCCAACTTTGCCAAAGTTCACAAGATCTGCAGTTAGGCAGCAATTTCTGGACATCACATTGTTTTTAGACAATGTCGAGCCCTGAAGGGTGGAGAAACAAGAATGCTTTTTCAGTGGTCTTGTTTGCAAGCCTTTGATGTTCCCTCTAAGTCATATTGTGTCAGTGGAAATGTTGGTCTGAGGCGAGTCTGGCAATTCTTTCAAAATGCACAAATGCTGAGTGTATGTTTTAATGGCTTCAAGCAATTAAAATAATGTTTAAAATAATTATAAGTAGCAATTCATTAAAGCAAGGAGGCTGAGGGCCCGGATGGACACTGCTTGTAGCTGTGCTGGGACAGTGTTGTGAAAGGGATGCTTAGGTCAATGGAAGTTCCTGCTGAGAAAATTCTGGTGTAATCTAAATCATCTGCTGCCTCTGTGGTGCAGATGCCCCTGAAAATGGACCATTAGACATTTACTGGGGAGAAACATGGTCTCTTAGGAAAAGGACAATTAAACACAAATGCAGGAATGAGCATA
This sequence comes from Chlorocebus sabaeus, assembly GCF_047675955.1. Taxonomy (NCBI): domain Eukaryota; kingdom Metazoa; phylum Chordata; class Mammalia; order Primates; family Cercopithecidae; genus Chlorocebus; species Chlorocebus sabaeus. The sequence goes on from NC_132921.1 coordinate 25,343,380, forward strand.
TTAAATGTTTAACAAAACTAAAAACTAAAATTAAAAAAAAATAGCTCAATAAAGTGATTTCTTCAAACTAGAAACCTACAGACATTGAAGCTCAGTGCCCATATATTAAGCCAAAGCAAATTCTCCAAGGGTATGCTGAGCAGGTAGTGAGCTGATGGAGAATAAAAGAAGCTTCCAGAAACCGTGCAACCAAGGAAGAAATGGGCGGATTAAGATGTAAGCATATTAAGATGATAAGAAATTCCAGCATCAGAAGGAATAAAGGACTCTGTCATTAAAATGAATTAGAGATTAATCGAAATAAAACTTAAGAAGACTGAGCCTGTTGATCTGCTATCAGTGGGGCTTGTTTTAGCAGGGAATTTCAGGGGATTTATCACAAGATAATATGGATAAAAAGTTACTCTTAAGTCTTTAAAGGGATACAACCAAATAAAGTAATCTTGCAAGATGACTTTCCTTTTACAACGACCCATATTCAAGACAAAAATATATATATATGCATAAGAATATTGTATCTTTTGCAAATAAATATGCAAAATATATCATCTTTGTGCTTCATTTTTCTCTAACTCTGGGGAAAAAAATCAATTTTGGTCTCTTTCTTTGAGAGAACCAAATCTAAATTTGAGCAGCACTTCTTGCCAAATAAACTCATCCTTTTAATTATGTTAGAAGTTAGAAGGACACACAGAGGGGAAAAAAAAAAACATTTTCAAATTTTTTCTTTGCTTGCTCCAATCAGTTCAGATCTTTCCCATTTTAAGACAGCAGCAAGAACTTGAATATTCAGAAACCCAACTTCACCAGAAGCTTGAGTTTCTGAATTCACAACGATGATTATAGGCAATTATAGCCTTTATCTTTTTCCATTAATAGCATAAAGTGGCCAGTTAAAAAAAAAAAAAAAAAAAACTAAAAATCTTACATAGCTTTCTTATTTCCTCTTTATGGAATTGACTACCATGTCCTTTTGCTTTCTACTTATTTAGCTCTCTCTTCAGAGGACAGATAGTGAACTTGGATTCAACTTTTGTTTACTTTTGTCTCAGTGAAAACAATGGGGTCTTCTTGTGATAACTTCTTTTTATCTTCAAATTTTAATATTTACAATGAGTTTTTGCTACATGTCTTTCCTGAGAGTGAACTACACACTCCGTGCTTTCACTTTCCTGGGTTAACCATCAGGGATCTGGTCCCCAAGACCCTTGCTCAGCTCTTAGAGGCACCAGCAGAGGCCGACCTAAGGCTGGAGTGTTCTAAGTTATGACAGTCCTCTTTGGAGTCCTTGCTGACCTTCCAAAGGGTTTACTGCAGAGAAAAAGCCAAATCAGAGACCAGTAAAGGCTCTTAGAATCAGACAGCCTGTCAAGACAGGGTCAGAGTACCAATGGCTCTAAATATAATAAGATAGTGACTTTTATGTAACTGGAGGAGCTACTTTGACCAGGAGTTCCCTCCTGCTTCTCCTGCACCCCAACAGGTTCTGGAGAGTCCTACAGTGTTGGCTGTTGGGTTTCAGCTCTTGACACCCTCCAGAACGCAGGAGATAGCTTACCATAATGGTTAGGAGCACAGGCTTTGGAATGAAGCGGGCCTGAGAACTAGCCATTCCAAAAGGGCTCCTGGAGTCTACTGACCTACCAGCCTGAATGTACCCAATCTCAGAAGGTAAACCGGTTGGGGCCTGGTTAGTACTTGGATGGGAGTCCAAAGAGGGCTGTTGAGACTCATAGAAAAGCCTCAAGATCCACAGCTCTGAATTCCCAAGAGCTGGGTGTTTTGAAAAACAAAACACCTGAAAGAATAGGAGCCTTCAACTGATGACAGAAGACAAACTTATAGAAAAGAAAATTGGTAAAATGTTCAATGGCCTGTCTGCATAGACCCAACAAAGGTTGACAGAGCTGGTAGAGGAGGGGCTAAGGAGAGAGCAAAGGCAGCTAAAATGTGGCCTCTTCCCTGTGAAGGGGTGCTGCTCCCTCCCACTAACCTGAGGAGGAGGTGGGGTCTGGACAATAGAAATCTCAGACAAATGGTCAGGTGACTCACTGCCTTGGAACTTGAAAGGGCAACAGGCCTTGTAGAGAAGCCTTTCATGTCAATATGGGTTGTGGGTTTAGAGAAGGATTGACAGCCACCAGTTCTAAGCAGAAAAGGCTAAAAGTTCTAAGCAGAAAAGGGTGTGGAAGTGGCTGAGAGCATATGGTACAGGAGACATCTTAGTAGGGCTGTAGACATAGAGATTGCCTGTGGACTGGATGTGGTCGTGTCCTCACTGAATGCCATGTAAGTCTCTGCCAGCCAAGAGGAAAGGTGAGGAGAGGCCAAACCTTAAGACATTGGCTTCAAAGCCAAAAGGACTGAGACATCACCATGGTGTCTGAATGTACCTGGGTATAGCTAGATTTTGTCAGTAGACTAAATGGCGGCTTAAAAGATAATTTAAGCTCATTAATAGAAAGATCATCAAATTTATAGCTTTTATATACCTAAGTTTGTGGCTTGCAAATTTTGCACTTGGTAAAAGATTTAGTACAGTGAACCTTTCAGTTTGGGCAAAGGAGTCACTAAGATTTAACGTACCTGATAATCAGGACTAAAGATTTGTGGTAAAACAAACAAACAAAAAAAACAGAAAGGGAGCTTGGGGAGTGGAGTGACTCAATATTCAGTGAGAAAAAATGATGTTTTATTTATTTATTTAGATACAGGATCTCACTGTGTCTCCCAGGTTGGAGTATAGTGGTGGAATCATATCTCACTACAGTCTCGAACACCTGGGCTCAAATGATCCTCTGGCCTCAGCCCCCAGAGTAGCTAGGACTATAGGCATGTGCCACCATGCCTGGCTAGTTTTTAAATTCTAATTTTGTAGTGACAGGGTCTTGCTATGTTGCCCAGGCTGGTCTTGAACTCCTAGTCTTAAGTGATCCTCTTGCCTCAGCCTTCCAAAGTACTGGGACTATAGATGCATACCACCACATCTGGCCAGAAACGAGGCTTTGAATTTAAGAGACAACCATGAAGAAAGAAAAGAAAGCATGGCTTCAAGATATGTACCAGATATTAAAAGAATTCAGAAACTGATTGAGTGTAGAGTGCAAAATGAAGGGACAATTCAAAGATTGAAAATTCCTGAGATCCTGGAGCAAAGGTGGAATCATCAAGGAAGTACAGAAAAGCAAGTGATGATATGGGAGATTGGGGAGTGGAGTGACAAATGGAGTGATGGGTTTGTCTTACAAATAATTCATCTGGTGTTTTTACATAAATCAACCAATAATCAAAATAGCCGTGTGAGAAAAACAATTTTGTAGTTGCAAAAATGGAAGTGCCGACTTGTTCACGAATGTTCATAGCAGCACTATTCATAAAAGTCAAAAAGTGGAAACAACTCAAATGTTCATCAATTCAGCCATAAAATGGAATGAAGTACTGGTGCATGCTAGGACAAAGATGCACCTTAAAAACATTACGTTAAGTGAAATAAGCCAGTTATAAAATGTCATATATCGTATGATTCCACTTATATGAAATTCCCAGGATAGATAAATCTATAGAGACAGAAAGTAGATTAGTGGTTTCTGGGGCCTAGGGAGGAGGATTTGCGGAAATGCAAGTAGCTCATGTGTACAGGATTTCTTTCAGAGGGGATAAAAATGTTTTAAAATTGATTGTGGTAGTGTTTGTACAATCCTGTGAATATTCTAAAAAACATTGACTTTACACTTAAGTGGATGAATTGTGTGTTATACTAATTATATCTTAATAACCTTTTTTTTTTTTGTTTTCTCTTTTTCTTTTTCAGAAAAAAAAAATGGATTTGCAGAAAGCCTAAGAAGCTTGTTCAAGCTGATGCAACTAGTGAAGGGGTCTAGGCTTGTTCAAAGCTGAGCACATAGATGCTCAAAAAAAAAAAAAAAAAAAAAATTCAGGTCTGACTCAAATTGCATCATTTTTGAGACAGATTGGGTAGGCATTTTCCTTTGGCCTACTTTCAATGCATACTTGGCCAAAGTTGGTATTCAAATTTAAATTCAAATCTACAACTACATAGACTTGTTTCTATTGTTTCTAGTAGAATGTCATAAACTCAATTCTGTAGAGGTAAACAGATATAAATCTAGGTTAAGAATGCTTTGATAAAATATATTAAATTATGTATTAGTCCATTCTCACACTGCTACAAAGAACTGTCTGAGATTGGGTAATTTATAAAGGAAAATTATTTAATTGACTCACAGTTACGTAGGGCTACGGAGGGCTCAGAAAACTTACAATTATGACCTAAGGGGGAGCAAACATGTCCTTCTTCACATGGCATCAGGAAGGAAAAGGCTGAGCAAAAGGGGGGAAAGTCCCTTATAAAACCATCAGATCTTGTGAGAACTAACTCATTATCACAAGAACAGCATGAGGGTAATGGTCCCCATGATTACATTTCCTCCCACCAGGTCCCTCCCATGACATGTGGGGATTTGGGAACTAAAATTCAAGGTGAGATTTGGGTGGGGACACAGAGCCAAACTATGTCAAATGATTAGATTTTTTTAATGGTCAGAAAAAAAGAAGTTGCAAAACTTTGGCTCCTTTATGAATCACATACTATAGAGAGTAGAATGTCAACACTAGGCTAGATAGCATGGATGGAGCCCCAAGTTTCTCTTGTGGTAGACAATCAATCTAAGGCAGAATGTGGTTCAGTGTCTTGCCCAAAGCCAATTGGGGCACTGAGCTGCTGTTGGAAAAAAAGGCCAAAGATCTTTTTAAGGTATAGTGCTTTGACACCATGTTACTGGGGGATGTTTCAAAGATTTTCTGAATTGCTGACAACAGGTTTTTAACTTAGCTCAGAAAACAACACCCTGATTCAGAATTTGTGAAAAAAGTGGTTAATACAATTGTATTATTCAAAAAGAGCAAAGGAAATTCCAGTCCTAGAAATGCAAAAGATTAATAGATTCTCTATATCCCATAGTTGTTTTCATTTCCTATACAGTAAAACCATCTTGAAACACTAAACCCTAAACATAGTCTGTACATGACAGCAAAGAAACTTTTAGAAAAAGAATAAATTGCTGAATGCAAGTGCGGACTGTAATTTCTTGACATGGAATGGAAGCAGATGTGCCCAACTTAACATATCGTTATTAAATTCACTTCCAAGTGGCATTTTCTTTTCTTTTTGTAGGAGGGAGGTGTCTTGGCACAAAGCTTTCCTTTCTCTTAATCAAACAACCCTGTTTTTGTATATGCTATAAACAGTTAGAGTTGGGTCATGCATTAATTGTGAATAAAGGTTTAAGCTATAGACCTAAGTTAGGGTGTTGTCTCTGCTACATGTGCTTTTACGATGAGGCTGTTAAATAAGCTGGGCCACTCCTTCGAAGCAGTAGGATGTGACAGCATGTTGTACCTTTAGCATCCTCTAGCACCATTTATTAAACTATAACATAAAGTTGCAAAAGGTGAGTATCTATCAATTATCTATCTATCCATCTATCTATCTATCTATCTATCTATCTATCTATCTATCTATCTATCTATCTATCATCTGTTTATCTATCTGTCATGGGTAGACCACAAGGCTAAGCATGCTGGCTACACTATCACTGATCGAAGTGCAATGCAAGTGAGGCATCTTCCCTACCGTGCTGGAACAGAGGAAGTGCAGCTCTGAGAGGTTCAGGAACTTGCCTGTAGTCACAGTTGGGAAGCGGGAAAGGTGGAATTGCAAAGCTCTGACTACAAAGCTGGAGCACTCTCCACTACATGTGAAAACTTACAGCCTATCCAATGTACCCATTCAGTTTACAGGAGAAACTGTAGTGACGGAAGTTAAGGAACTACCCAACATGAGATTACCTGAGGTTGGGGGTGAGGGTGAGACATCCACGTGGTCTCACCTGGAGGCTGATGATGGGGAGGCAAAAAACTTTGAAGCAGCTGAGAAATGTCACTTTTCAAACAAGTAAAAATGCTGGAACTCCATGTTTGTGGATTTGTTTTGAAGCCTGTTCCTAGTCTAGTAGAGGGGAACTCCTAGGATTCTCTATAGAGCATTCTCAAGCACCTGTCAGGGAGAGAAGCAAGTCACATGGTGACCAGGGAGCCTAACTGCAGGGAGACCTGAGTATCCATTCCAACTGGCCCATGGGAACATCAACTTCTTTATCCATGAATCTTGCTCTTACCTTCTTACATAGAACCTTCTGTAATTTAGGCAAGAACCTTGGCCTTGTCCTCAGCATCCCTAGTTTGTAGATTGGGCGCCTGTTGTATACTACCTCTGTGACTTATGGGATGTGATCTCACTTCTCTTGTACTCAGTTTCTTTATCTGTAAAAGAATATTCTCCTCTCCTGTAGAGATGTCCTTTTGTATCAGGTATGACCCCCAACTCATGTTTCTAACACGGAAGAAGTTTTGAACTGTTCCATTCTAGGTCCTTCAAATACTTTTCTGTCATATGCTTGTGATCATGGATTTGTGGGGCCGGGAGACTGGCAGGAAGTCTATGACTAGAGACCTTTGAACAAAGCAGGGGTCAGCACACCAGGTCTGCTTTTATATAGATCCTTTGAAGACCATACTCTAATATTCTGAGCTGCATATGAAATACAGGCCAATGGGACTGTGGCCTAAAATGGTGATATATGAACACTTAAAAATATACAAGTCACTCAAAGAAATGGTTCAAATGGCTAATAAATTTGGAATGAATACAAAGAAATACTTTCCCATGCAGAGTGTGGTCGACCTGTGGAATTCGCAGCTGCAGGAGGTAATTGAGTCAAATGCTGTGGGTGGATTTCATAGAGTTGGTGTGGCAGACAGCTGCCGAGGCGATGCAAATTGTGCTGTTAAAATTATGCTCTGGTTAGACATTCACCATCGTAGCAAGGGGGCAGAGTCTGAAGGACTAGTGCTACCCACACAAATGGGGTAGCGGCTATTTTTACTGAAGAGCCTTTTATTTTTCCAAAGTAGATTCTTACATCACTTCTCTGAAGTAAAAAGTAAAGAAGAGGGTGGTTAACGTGAACTCCTCTAGTTGAACGTGTATCAAAAGAGAGGCACATTTGTAGATATTTTTCTCAAAAAGAAAAATGATGCACAGTTTCTTTTTATCTTAGGTAAGTTGAGCTCTCATGGGATCACACATTTTCAACTAAACTTTCCAAACCGAAGGTTCTTCAGAGCAGCCTGATCTATTCTTCCTAGCTGGTTCTGTGAAGACGGACATACAGAGCTCTTTTTGTCTTTAAGTAATTCTGATGGCTCACTTGACCTTGAACGGGATGGCTGAAAGCATCTTCAGAGGATCCTGGTCCTCCAAGCCCACCTTGCATCTTCAGGAATCTTCCGGCAGTTCTCTGGGATTGTTGCAGCTCTTGGATTATATATATGCAAACAAAGAAAACAGCAAGGGTCTAGAATTTTAACATATTTTCCTTCAGGGCTGGACAGATGCATCTAAATCACAGGTCCCAACATTTTGCTTTGTGAATGAAGCTTTGGTGTTCATAATAATACCACCACTCTTCTCTCTGTCTTCTTATTCTTCGCCCTTATCCCCTCATTCTGAAATCCTGGCATTAGCAACTCTTTAGAGGCAGTGGCCCAGGTTATTGACACTCATCATTCCGGCTAGACATGGGTTGTGGTTGAAAGATAAAGGGAGTGTAATGATGATAACATGATTCTCTAGAGGACTTTGAGGAACCTCAGGCAAAGGCTTTGGGGTGACACCGGCTTGCAGGCTGCAGAAAGCCTGGATGCTGACATTAGCACCTGGGTCCAAGTTGTAAAGCCCTGTAGAGACTTATGTTTTATAAAATGAACACTAATCCTTTTGACTGGTACAAGAAGAGCCCACATTGCCCAATCCTGTGAAATGGGGCTCTTTAGCTCAAGGGAAAAGTAGAATTCACCATGCGTGGTTTTGGTCTCTCTCTCCTGTCTCCTCTTTCCCCTCTCCCCTCTCTCCTCCCTCTTCTCTCATTCCTCTCTCCTCTCCCCTCATTCCTCTCTCCTCTCTCTCTCTCTCGCCCCCCCCCCCCGTGTGTGTGTGTGTGTGTGTGTGTGTGTGTGTGTGTGGCTGCAGTAACAGAAATCTGTATTCCCTGGGTGCAAAACCAGAGAAGCTTTGTGAAAAACTAAAGAACCCCAAAGACAGATGACGGACAAACCTGCCGTCATTTTGGGTCTGTCAAAGTTTCAGCTCATTCGCATGTTTCTGAGTCAGTAAAACCAAAAACATATTTTTCCAAACACATTTCCACCCTCCCATCATTTTTAAAATCCTGTGTAATTTAAGGGAAATTCAATCCATATGCTTTTGATTTGTTTACACTTGTATCATCAAAATATGTTTTTAAAGAGCTTGTGGAGATCCCAAAAGGCTCCTCAGCCTTTTAAATGAGCCTTTTAAAGCTTTTTTTCCCCTCTTAGTAACAGGAGGTTGCATGTTGCCAAGGGTAAATGAACTTGAAAATGAAGAGGTTTGTGCTGGGCTCAGAATTTTAAATCTACCACTTCTGCTTGGGGTTTAAATTGTAAAATTGGCTTCTGGAGGCTGTCTTCCCTCAGCACTGTTACCTGTCGGGAGACTAACAGGGGACTTGCAGCGTAACAACCGTAATCACCAGAACAAGGGGCCAGAGAACTTCTTCCGAAACAATCAAAGAGATAAGACAAGGATAAATTTTCTTTCATTTCCTTTAAAAAAAAAAAAGAGTGAAAGAAAAAATGAAGGAAAGAAAAAATAGAAAGAAGGAGAAGAAATAAAGGAAGAAGAAGGAAGGAAAGAGGGAAGGAAGGAAGGAAGGAAGGAAGGAAGGAAGGAAGGAAGGAAGGAAGGAAAGAGAAGCAAAGTGAAGGGAAAAAAAGCCCATCTCTAACAAACCAAGTATCCCATTCTGCCCAGGCAAAATGACAGTGTAAAGTTGTCCCAAGAAAGTAATGGCATTGACCATATTTTCCTGTATCTTTGAGATCCTTAAACTGTTCTTCACAAAATCCTCTGTATTGCATGGGATCATTGACTCTTGGTGTTGAAAGGGAAACTTTATCTATTTTAAGGATGAAAACTGAGGGTGGGTTTACACAATTAGAGAGTGGCCACAGTGGGAATAGAACTGTTTCTTGATTCTTGCTCATTCCACCTCTCTTTCACCCCCATGCCCATTTTACAGATGATAAAATGTAAGTAAAGAATAGGGTGCTACCTCTTTATGAGCAGGGACTACCTTTTTATTCCATCTTCTCAGGATCCCAACACTGTCTGGCACTGTGCCTTAGCATAGAGGATGAGCTCAATGATTATCTGTTAGGAGAATAAACAATTAGATCCATATAAACTAGATGAAAAATTAAGAAGGATGAAGTACACACACACACACACACACACACACACACACACATTCTTAAGCATTAACAATTTGATTTTGCTTGAATTATTCGAGTCTCTTTTCTCTCTCTGGTTGTCCTGTCTAGCCCATCACCTGACTTTGTCAGATATTTCAGGCCCAAACATTTCCAGAATAACATCATCAGTCAGTTCTTCTTTCATATCTGAAATTGGTGTCTTTAATTCTGCAATTCAAAGAAATGGAAGAGAATACAAAACAGAACGAAAGTCTTTTAATCGCTTACAAATTTTTCTAGCATGATGATCAAATGTGCCCCATCTGGTGTGTACATGTCTCTGACTTTCTCATGGAGGGAGTGCTGGGACCAGAGCACAGAGCAAAACCCTCAACCTGTGATTTCTACATTGGCAAAATGCAAAATAATTAGTCCAAAGTCTGTGAACTAGATGTGTTCACAAATTTGTCCCTATGTTGAGATTTCTAATTTCAATCCAATGTCTTTTAACTGATGGCTTGTACCCATTTTTGTTAGGCACGTTAGACGTATCAAAATAATGTATACAAACACTAACCATTCACCTTAGAAAGTAAGTAGAAGATGTGAGTACAATTTTTACTTTTTTATTTCAGGTTCAATGCCAATGACAACAAAATTCCTAAAAGCCTATTTAGTATGCCAGGTGAAATTTCCAGAATTTGGTGGAATATATGTCTTCCTACTGAGACATAGAGATATAAATATGTTCCTTCCACATGCCCATATAGACCCGTGTTTACATGGAGTAACATCATTCTATAATAGGCTGTGGCCTGCCAGTAGCTGGAAGTTTCTTTGCATTTTAGGAGTCCTTCATTTAGGTAGTTGTGAATGGTTTTCCTCAGAAGACCAGAGGAAGCTGAGCACAACAGCAGGCAAAGAATATTGATCACAGAATCAGAGCTTGGTAAAAACTTTCATGCTTTAGAAGCAAGAACCTTGCTATACACAAATATTTGTCTTGCCACATCATCTTTGATTTTGCTTTATTTTGAAATACTTTTATAGCTAGAAGGTTAGAGCTTATCTGGTTCAGTGTTTCTGCAAGGTCCTTAAAGATAAGCCTCACTAGAAGTCTAGGCTTCAATCCAGACCTACTAAGTCAGCATTTCCAGGGGAAAGGCCTAGCTGAGCGTCTCCAAAAACCCTGTAGGGAATCTGTGTCACTGGGGAGGAAAGACTGACTGGGTTCCTTGCATGCACCAGCTTCATGGCTGAAGTGGGTGAACACTGGGGGCCCTCATTCCTCTCTGTACTTTTTCCACTTTACCCACCCATGTCTTTGGTGAGCACAACTGGGCTTCTAGAAGTATCCAAATCAGAATGTAGGAAGTCGAAAATTTGGACCTGTATGTGCTTATCTGTGTCTTACACTTTCTCAGTCTTGATCTCCCCATCTGTAACATGCAGAGTTCAGAGGACATTCCTAAGGTTTTTGCAGCTTTCCTGTTATAAGAAGAAACTGCAACCCTTACTGCATATACTATAAAAGCAGAGACTGCTTCTTATTGATCTTTGAATCCCCACACCTAGCACATAAAGATGCCCATTAAATGTCTATTGAAGAAGAAAAAAAAAAAAGCCCACAAGACTGTAGCATATCAAACTGGGTGGTCCACAAAACACAACTTTTTCCATGGTTTTTTCATTTCCAGACTTTTACCTGTAACAGTGATTTTTATAAAGGTAAATCTGTTGTTACAGTGCCATATTATTATAAATGTTCGTTACATACTTGGGTGTTTTGTTTCTGTGATACATCCATGAAATCTGTCTAGGTTTGAACCATTTAGAAATAAGCCACTCTCTTTAAGAATTCCTAGGAAATAAATCTCTTACCTTTTTCTCAAATGTCCAACTCCAAATACTCAAGCCTTTAAGTCACATCCTTTGTTTTCTTTAAAAACGGAACACAGATAAAACTGTTGCTTTCCATTTAGCATATTTTCAGATGTGCTGGGGAACAGACCATTTCGAGGAAAGTATGTTACAATTTAAAGTCTTACAATTTAAAAATTCATTAAAAAAAACCCGGGAGGCCAACCCATCTTCTGTGAGGCTGCTCTTAATTTAAACCTCCTGTGTGGACAGAACACAGGTGCAAGGCTTTGAAGAAGTCAGGAAATGAAGCGATGGAAGACATCAGGCTCTGGCCTAAACCATCACTTCATGACTTGCAAGATGACTGAAGCAGGGGCTGGAGCGAAGGAGAATCATATGTGGGTGTAATTTTTCAGGTAAAGCTAGGAGGTCGGTAAGGATGCTTTTCTGCATCTGGTCCACATTTGATGGCTTCACAGGATGATAGAGGGAGTGGGGCGCCCCACAGAAGGGGTGAGAAGGGAGCACAAGAGGCAAGCCTGCCTGGATAGCTAAGGAATCCCCAATTCAAGCTCTCCATTTGCTTACTGTCTATCATTTTACAGAGGATGTGAAACTCCCCAGTGTTGCAGCCTCTGGCACATTCTTCACCCGTATTTTGAGAAAGAAAGGCAATCAAGAAAGCAAAGAGTGCTAATGTGTGACAGTGCACAGACTTGGGGAGGGAACCCTTTTTCAAAAAAATACATGGTCAAGTGCTGTGATGATTTGAGCCCTTTTCAGGGTTTTAAGTAAATGGCTAGAAATGAAATTGTTACCACCAGGGTTGTATCAGAAAGCCAAAATTCATGACTTGTGACTGGGTTCGTTATGTGACCTGTGGGGGTGTTACTTGCGAGGGATACTGTCAAGCGCACTCCCAGGGGAGATCAGCACTCACAATGAGACTTCTCAGAGACCACTAGTTTATTTCAGACATAACCTCTCCTAGGCAGCGATGCAAATGAAGGTTCAACCAACTCAACAACTCACGGTCAGGGAGATGCCCAAGTAAGTTCTTTGACTGAACATCTGAAGGGCGCTGCTTGGCCCCAGAAAACAAGGCATCTTATCTCAATTTCCAACCTCTCTCCTATTTCCCCACATAGCCCTGACCTCTCTTCCGTTCATTTTCCATTTCCAACCACTGGAATTAACGTGTTTGCCTGTGTGCATTTCCAGTGATTGCATTCTATTGATCTCTCTGTTCTCTCTGGTATATTACAAGTTCCTAAAGGGGGAAAAAAAATGCCTATCCTCCTTTTATTTGTACCCAAGCATTGGGTAACTTACAAAATGTCCTATAGTTGCTGACTTGACTGATAAGAAAATCTTGTTGGAGTGGAGAATCTGTTTGATTTAGGCACATATTTCAGAATGTATCACAGGAATACTCTTGTATGAATGCCCTGAGTGGGGCCATGAGTTGCAGGTCTGATCATCCAGAAAAATAAATAAGGGAAAAGTATTAAAGCTGAGAACAGGGATTAGGTTGAAGACACCTATGTATAGAGGGATTATTATAGTTATTTGCCAGCTTTCTGTATAAAACTGATGGGATCGTGACTCAGTCACCTCTTAAACAACTGGTATAATGCTTTATACAAAGTAGGCAGTTTGTGGATATTTGTAGAATAGAATTTGGAAAATATGTGAATCACTTCAATGCCTATCGTAGCCACTGTCTCATTCATTTTCTCTGTCCACGAAATAGATCAAGAGTAGACTGAATCTTCACTTGTCTATTTCAAAACCTGAGTCTGAGTCCACTGCCCTGTTCAAATGGGAAGATCTATAGACCTTGATAAAGTTGATGTCTGGAAACCTGTGTGTGCTCACCCAGCCCACCCTGTGAATTCATTAATATGATTCTTCACCTCTTCCCTGGATAGTAGGATCTTGATGACAGAGGTCACCAACAGTCTAGTTACATGAGCGAAATGAAAAGCAGAGGCAAATAAAAATGCAGTGTACTATCCCAGTGAAATGGACCAGAAGAACAATTGCAGGCAACATGAAATAATTCTTATTCTAGCTCTTTGGCCACTCAGGCTCCTAAGCCTTCAGAAAAGTCAGAAAAAAGATTCTCAAGGAGAGAACAGAGGAGAGAAGGATGCCCTTCGGACAATCTGACAGAGCCAACGAGTTTTGCTGTAGATTATTAGACTAACATGTATTTGGGAGGTAGTGGTACCAAGGAAACCCCTTAAAAACAGAAATACTGTCCGTTGGAATTTAAAAAATGTTTTGCTTATTAGACAGAAGAACAACACTCACAGATTAATAAGGGCTCCAGGTGTTCATTCCCTAATGGTTCACAAGCTTGGGGTTGGGGTCGGAAGACAAGAGAAAAAGAATGAAAATAATGGTCCACCCCTTGCACACATGAAATACCATGGGTTAGTTCCGTTTTCTGTTCCAGGTGGCTGTCCTCTTCTTTTTGGGCTTCAGTAACTGGAGACACATGTTTTAGGTGCAAGACTGAATTTCACGTACTAGCAAATAGAAGGTTGCAGGGCAAAAGGGAATAACAGCGTGAAAACACTTCCCTCAGTGCAGTTTTCCTCAGAGAGCCCATCAGATGATGTACAGACGCATCCACAGCTTCTCAGTACCTCCACGACTGCCACCCTAATCCAAGCCACCCCTGTGTTTCATCTGAATGATTGTGGTATCCCCCTGATAGATCTCTCTGCTTCATCCCCTGCCTTCCTTCCTTGTTTTCAAACCAGCAGCCAAAGTGATCCTTTTGCCATGAAACTCAGAGTGTGTCAAGCTTCTGAACCTCTGTGATAGTGTTGCTGGGTAAAATAAGAGATGCCCAGTTATTTGAATTTCAAATAAATAATCAGCAATTTTTTTAGCATGAGTATGTCTCAAAAGTTGCATGGGACATGTTTACACTAAAATGTATTTGTCTTTTATATTGTTTTACTATTGTTGCTATAACAGATTTCCACAAACCTAGTGTCTTAAAACCCCACAAATGTATTGTCTTATATCTCTGGGGACACGAAGTCCAAAATGTGTCTCATTGCATTAAAATCAAGGTGTTGACAAAATTGTGTTCCTTGCTCTTTCCAGTTTATAAAGGCAGCATGAATTCCTTAGCTTGTGACACCTTCCTCCATCTTCAACGGCAGTGATCCAGTCACTCTGACTTCTGCTTGGACCAACACATCTCCTCCTTCAACTCTTCTACCTCTCTCTCCCATCTTTTAAGAACCATTAGCATGTCCTTGGGCCCACCCAGATGATCCAGGATAATATTCCCATTTCTAGTACCTTAATATAATCACATCTGCAAAGTCTTACTTGCCGTATAAGGGAACACATGCCATATAGAGGAATAGGTTCTGGAGATTAGGACGTGCACATTTTGGGGGGCCATTCTTCTGCCTACCATATTGTTTATCTGATATTCAAATTTCACTGGTGTCCTAGGATTTTGTTTGCTAAGCCTGGCAACCCTAGCCCGTTTACATTTCACTCAGAGGAAAAGCCTACTGCCCTCTACTAAGCTAGACAGCCCTATGATATGACCCCTCTCTCACTCCATTCTAGCCACACTGGTCTTCTTTCTGTTCCTTGAACTCTTTCAAGCATGCTCCAATCTCAGGTTCTTGCTTGGTGTTCTCCTCCCACCTCCTGGACGCTGCCTTCAAGGAGGTCCTTGAGGAAATGTCATCTTTCCCATGAAACTTTCCTTGAGAACCCTCTCTTCACCAATCATGTCCCATTCTAATCTCCTTCATTTTATTTTTCTCTGCAGCACTAACCGCTATCTGAAGGGCTTATATTACTTATATTAATATATCTTATTGATGGTGTCTATTTCCATCCATTCTTTGACCACCTCTAGGAGAGTTTATCCGCTAATATGTCTTCCATGTCTTACAACTCACTACTCAGCAGACGTGCTCAATGCATATCTGTTGGCTGAAAGAACGAATGAATGAACCAACAGAGTGGATAAAGTAGTGGATAAAGCAGATAAAGTCTTTGTCTTGCCAGATCTAAGAAGTACGTGGTTGCTTTTATTTTCTACATTGAATTGAAGCCTCAATAAACTGTATTTTAATAAGCTCATCTAAAAATAGAAGAGAGCCCTGCCTTGTGATCTATGGGAATTTATTAATTATTACATAAGATTGAGGGATAAGTAGGTATAGCTTTAGCAACAGCCAGCTGCCTCACCTCTGCTCTTCAACCTCTGTGCAGTTCTGAGCTGTATCTTTCTCATTGCTCATTTTAGTTGCTAGGCTTGGTTCTAGAGAGTGAAAATTTTCCCAATGATCTTTGTTATGAAACTAATGATAATAACAATAACAAACAGGTCTTAAAAGGTAACTTTTCAGAACCTTTGAGTTCCTTTTTTTTCTTATGTGTGGAGTACTTCTTTATTAAATTTTTCAACTGTGAAATTTTCATAGATTTTAATGGTACCATTCTGGGGAATTTAAATGAAGCTTTTTCTGAGGGTCACAGGGCCTGAAGGACTGACAGAGAAAAAGAAGAGAGACAACTGAGGTTTCTCTTCAAAATAAACCTTACTAAGAAAATGCCTCTGTGAGCCTGGGTTCCATATCTGGCAGAGCAGATCAGAGTCATGTAGACACTTTGCTGATGGTTTATGTTGAACCAACATTTTAAACAATATGACAAAAAATAAAAATAAACAATATGCAATAGGGCTTGCGATTTCAAAATACTCTGAATCTGAAATATCGATTTCAAAATACTCTCACAGGAAGTAATGACAAAAATTTACAATAGAGGTTTCTGAAATATGTGTCTCAATACATGAATGAATGAGTGACCAATTAAACAAATACATCCGTAAATTCATCTGTGACTCCCTATGCATCTTGTGTTCTTACCTCTGTTATAACTTTTAATATAGACATTGTCCTTTATCTCTCAATATAACCAGATCAAAGCTCTTTGGCCTAGACATTTTAAAAAATACGGAAGATAAATATTTATGTAAACAAGCATGCCCTGATCTCCAAATTATTCCATGATTTACCTTAAAATACGAAACGTTTCAAAAGAAGACTTTATTTTTCCTCCTGCTGACTTGGGAAGCAAGTCACTGATCCTGATATTAGACAGAAAAACACAATTCTGTCGATGTTATGCGCCTTTCCACCTCCTCTACCTAATCGAGTTCTCTCCTTTCTCCAAACCCTGTTGCATTTGATAGGTGGAATTTCACAGCACGAGCCTTCATTGCATCTTATTTTATATTTTCTGTCTTAAAGCATAAGTCTTGGGTACCTTACAAGACTGGGCAGTATAAGGTCATGGAAAGATCTAAGGCTTGGAACAGTGAAGACTCGTGGACAAATCCTGAATCTGCTACTCAACATGCCTTAGGAAAGTTAACAATTACGCATTCTATTTGTACCTACAAAATGGGAATTAGAATACACACTTCATGTCCTGTTGAGAGAATTACACACGACAATATATGTGGAAAGATTGACATCAAACCACAACATAGTATGTGCTCAATACTTATTTTTCTCTTTATTTATTTTATTTTATTTATTTTATTTTTTTTTTGAGACAGAGTCTTGCTCTGTCGCCCAGGCTGGGGTGCAGTGGACGGATCTCAGCTCACTGCAAGCTCTGCCTCCCGGGTTTACGCCATTCTCCTGCCTCAGCCTCCCGAGTAGTTGGGACTACAGGCGCCCGCCACCTCGCCCGGCTATTTTTTTGTATTTTTTTAGTAGAGACGCGGTTTCACCGTGTTAGCCAGGATGGTCTCGATCTCCTGACCTCGTGATCCACCCATCTCGGCCTCCCAAAGTGCTGGGATTACAGGCTTGAGCCACTGCGCCCAGCCTTATTTTTTCTCTTTAAAGCACAAAAGACATGAGTCATATTGCCCACAGCTTAGAGCTAAGTATGGGGTAAGTGCTCAATAAATAGTGATCATTTGGTCATAGTTTAATTGTTGAGCTTGGGAAGCACTTCAAATTTCTCACTTTGTGTCCTTAGTCAAAAATCGATGAGAGTTTTGCCTTCTGTCTAGTGTCAGCCTGGGGACTGTAAATAGGGTGATACTCTTCTCATCCCCGCTAAGTCCCTCTCACCCTCAATAGAGGAGTTTAGAAAAGGTGATTTTCAAGAGGCAATTTATTGAAGATAATTTTCCCTGCTGAGCAGCCTAAAAGAATGCATTTCTTGCAGTGTCAGAGTAATGATTTCTTCTTAAGGAAGATAAAACCTTTTACCCTTTCAAAGCACCTGTACAAACCAGGTACTGAATGTACACATAACTAGGTTTTTCAATTATTGAAACAATCAGAAAAGAACTTGCCAAAATTAAAATAATACTGTTTCACCAGAAAGGAACATTGCTACTTAAAGTAAAACAGTTTCCACTCTTGCTAACACCCATAACTAAACCTGCTGGGCTTCTGCATTTCTCTAGGTACTTTAGGGACACCAGGTATAGAGGGTGAGCGACATCCATATGGAAGGTGGGTGTGGACAATGAGCAAAACTTCTCCTGAGGTCAGGCTTTGGTCTGTTTAACTGTTGGCCTAGAAGATGCAGCCTTGCCTTTTTGTAAATTCAGAAGCAGTGGTAGCACATGGGAAAACCACTCATGAGAACAAATTTCCCTAGTATAACTGCCTCTTTTAAAAATTATATATTTGGTTATAGGCCATTTTGATCTGTATTTGTTGGCACCGTGGGCTTTCAAATGCCTTCACACTTACACACCCACTCTTACTATATAAAAGTCAGATCATGGTTTTGTTTTAAAACAATGTAATTCAGTTTGAATTCAGTACACTTCAAACGCCTTCTTGGTTTAAAAAGTGAAGATTTATCATTATTGACAATTTTTGAAAGAAAACAATGTAAACTCATCATTACCACTGTCGCTATTACAAACATGTACTTAAGCTGTTGTGATGTGGCAATACCATGTTTAATGGACTTAATTATTAAATCAGTTAACTAAATGTATTATTTCATTTCCATGACAACTTTATAAGGCAGGTGCTATCATTATTTCCATTTTACAGATGAGGCTCTGACCCCTTAGAAAGGTTAGGGAACTTTTCCAGAGGTCATGCAGCTAGAATTTGGTAAACTGAAAAATAGTGTTAATTTCCTGGGGCTGCTATAACGAAGTATCAAAAACTGGGTGGCTTAAAACCACAGAAGTTTATTTCTTCATTGCTCTGGAGGCTAGAAGTCTGAAACCAGGTGTTACAGGTGTTACAGGTGTTACAGGGCCGTACTCCTTCTGAAATCTCTAGGGAAGGAGGGTTCCTTGCCTCTTCCAGTTTTTGGCAGTCCCAGGCATTCCTTGGTTTGTGGCCACATCCTTCCAATCTCCACCTCCATCTTCACAGGGCAGCCTTCTCTGTGTCTCTACGTGTCTGAGTGTCTTCACAGAGCATTTTCCTGTGTCTGCATCCAAATTTCCTTCTTCTTATAAGGATGCCAGTCATCTCAAATTATTAAGGCCTACCTTAATAACCTCAATTTTTTTTTTTTTTTTTTTGAGATGGAGTTTCACCCTTGTCCCCTAGGCTAGAGTGCAATGGCATGATCTTGGCTCACTGCAACCCCCGCCTCCCGGGTTCAAGCGATTCTCCTGCCTCAGCCTCTGAGTAGCTGGGATTACAGGTACGCGCCACCACACCTGGCTAATTTTTGTATTTTTAGTAGAGACGGGATTTCGCCATGTTGGCCAGGCTGGTCTTGAACTCCTGACCTCAGGTGATCCAGCTGCCTTGGCCTCCCAAAGTGTTGGGATTACAGGTGTGAGCCACCACACTCGGCCATAACCTCATCTTAACTTGATTAAATTTGCAACAACTCTTTTTCCAAATAAGACGCCTTTGCATTCACAGGTGCTAGGGTATCGGACAGCAACAGTTTTCTTTTTCCCAGGGGGAAACAATGCAACCCACAGCGCATGCCCAGTCCATCTCATTGTAGAATTCTGTCTTTGTTCATTTGTTTTAGAGACAAGATCTCGCTTTGTCACCCAGGCTGGAGTGCAGTGACATGATCACAGCTCACTGCAGCCTCAAGCTACTGGGTTCAAGGGGTCCTCCTGCATCAGCCCGCCGAGCAGCTGGGACTACAGGTTGTGCACCATCACACTCAACTAATTTTTATTTTTATTTTTTGCTGAAACAGGGTCTCACTATGTTGTCCAAAGTGGTCTTGAACTCCTGGGCTCAAATAATCCGCCTGCCTTGGCCTTCAAAAGCACTGGGATTACAGGCGTGAGCCACTGTGGCAGCCAGAATCCAATTTTTAATGAATTCTTTCCTTGAGACAAATTCCTAGAAGATTTTGCTCAACAGAAATGAACAGACCCTCAAGGACTCCACTTTGCAGAGGATGATGCTTAATTTAGGGGCATGATTTCTGACCTCTTTACTTAGCAATCACCCAACTTTATAGATGCCATGAAAACCTATCAACAGACTGGGACTCCACGAAACAAAGAAAATAAGTCTGTTTCGAATTTTTGTTTGGGATTCCTTTCTCTTCCAAATTTTCACAGAAGCTCCTTGGCCCCTAATAATCCTAGAACAAGAGAAAACGGGGTCTTCCTTCAGGCTCTTGTTGCTCACAGACCCCAGTGAGCTGGGGCAGTTACTATGGAGGAATAAGGCTGCTCTTTTCCAGGCAGGGGGCAAAGCTTGCTGAGTGTTCAGCGCCTGAGCCCTGCAGCCTGGGAGTTCTTCACCTGCCTCTGCTCCTCTGGGCACAGATCCCTGCCACTAGACTGCTGGGGTAGCCAGACTGGAGTCTTTTTAAAGGTTAGCAAGTTTGTCTGTTGCCATCTGTCTTTCTCTGTGTGTGTGTGTGCTCGCTCATGATTCTGTGCAATGTGCAAATTTAGAACTTGCTTGGAACAATGCTGAGGGAACAAACCTCGGCACTGGCTCTTAATCACCCCGGAATCCCGGGGCACAGGGATTACTTAGATGCATGTGTCTTTCAGGCAGCAGTAACTGGGACAATAATATAAGTAACTGGGACAAAATTTTACAGCTGTAGGGGACCACTTTGTTCAAACTCTGAATTACGCTATTGATGAAATTGAGGACTACAAAATTTAAGTGCATGACCCAAGGTCACACATCTAGTTTGAGGCCAAGCTGATGGGAGGGCTTAGGTCTCCATCTCCCTGATTCTCAATCCAGAGCTCTGTTCAATAGACTAATGAATCAGTACATTTTATAGAGCTTTCTCCCTTCAAAGGGTTCTCAGAGAACATTTCATCTTTTCCTCCCAACAACGTTGTAATAAGAGAATTGATTTGCCTCCATTAAGAGTAGCTCAGCATACAGCATATGTCCTTCTTGCAAACCAATCTGGTTTTAATTCTGTAAATGCTCTCTCTCCTTTCTTATGTGTTTATGTTTATTTCTCTGTACGTTTGTATTCTGTTCAGGGTTAGCAAAGTTCAGGATTTGTTTTCCACTCATGGATGGTTTGGTTTCTGATAAGAACTCTGTTTTCTCCAAATTATCCTCAGTTCTTGAAACAACATACCCTAAAGCTATTGCCCACATGCCTATCATTGGTAGTCATTACCTTTATTACTTTAGAACCTTCTACTTCCATTTTGGTTTCTACGCTTATCTATTTATCCCTGGGAGTTATTGCTCTGCCATTGCTCTGCCATGCGGGATATGAAAAGAATACAGGCTTTGGGTCATACATACGTGGGCTTGAACCTGGCTCTGTCACTTAACTGACCACATGACCACTACATTCTTATAGGTACAAAATGAAACAAAACAAAACAACAGAAGATATGTAACATTTGTAAAAATGGTGTCCTGATGCTTACATAGGATGACAAAGATTTAGTACTTGGTACATAGTAGGTGTATTAGTTCATTTTCTTACTGCTATGAAGAAATACTCAAGATTAGGTAATTTATAAAGAAAAAGCAGTTTAATGAACTCACAGTTCCACATGACTGGGGAAGCCTCACAATCATGGGAGAAGAAGGAGCAAAGGCATGTCTTACATGGTGGCAGACAAGAGCATGAGCAGGGCAACTGCCCTTTATAAAACCAACTGACCTTTATAAAACCAAATAAGTCATGAGACTTATTCACTATCACAAGAACAGCATGGGAAAAACTTGCCCCCATGATTCAGTTACCTCCCACCAGGTCCCTCCCATGACACAGGGGGATTGTGGGAGCTATAATACAATTAAATATGAGATTTGGATGGGTAAACAACCAAACCATATCAGTAGGTATTCAATAAATACTAGCTCCTCTATAAGAAACCATACATGAAGCTTATAGTGATGAGCTATGCTCCTCTACCTTGATTAATGCTTGAGTTTATTCAAATCATTAAAAAAATCATAAAGAGGGGCAAATGTTGTATCAGCATCCAGAATAGTAGCCTTCACACTCCCTGAGCAAGATGTGTGGATAGGAGCAAATGCATAGGGTAGGGCAAGATTACACTGTGTCTGTACCCCACTTTGGGCATTTGTTTGGGATGATGTTATAGAGTGAGTACTTGTGTCCCCTCTGTATTAATATGTTGAAATTCTAACCTCCAATGTGATGGTAGTTGGAGGTAGGGCCTTTGGGAAGTGAGAAGGTCATGAGGTTGGTGCCCTCAGGAATGGGATTAGTGCCCTTATGAAAGAGACCCTAGAAAGCACTATTACCCTCTTTTTACCATGTGAGGACAGAGTGAGTAGACAGAAATCTGCAATCTGGAAGAGGAACCCAGTGTTGGCACCCTGATCTTGAACTTTCAGACACCAGGACTGTGAGAAATAAACTTCTGTTGTTTATAAGCCAACAAGTGTATGGTACTTAGTTACAGCAGCAAGAACTCTAACCAAGATAGATTATAAGTGACATGGAGAGACATTGGCCAAAAGGATTGAAAGCAGTAGGGCCAGGCTCCCTTGTTGGAGGGCATGGCCAGATGGCTCTCAGAGTGAGTGTTGCTGATGGATCATGACAGCCACACCCCCACCGCCCCAACCATCAGAACAAGCCCTGAGAGAAAATGCAGAGTGGGTGTGTGACATATTTGTAGTCCATCATGGCTGATAAATAGTCCCAACTTATTTCCAGGGATATGAGTTAAACAAAACGGTGAACACTACTTGGAAATGAGAGGGACTGATTGTGCATAATATTTATCACCTCTTTAAATAATGTAATTTTCCTTACCATCCTTGCAATGTTTTTCATTCAAAGACTGTTATATTTTGTGTGTTTGCCTCACAAATGACCTGTAAGTCGTAAGTGTTTATATTCCCATTTTTGGAAAAAAAAAATTCATCTCAGGATCACCTGCTTGGAGAAAAGTCAAATCTCCAGGTAATTTTTGAAAAGTCATGTTCTAACTCAGTATTTTTATTTCTCAAATAATGTATTCAAATGTTTTTCTGATTTGCTCAAAATTGATAATTTTATGTTTTAAATGTCTTGGGGTCTATAAATGCTAACTTTAAAAAGCAGACTTGCTGTAACTGTGGATATTTCCCCTTGAGCATGGGGATCATTGTAGGGACAAATACTGGAATGAGTCTAATTATATCCAAACCACTCCACTAAATCGCTGCTGAAAGCACAAGCCAATGAGTTACATCTGAGTTCAGGAAATCCATACCCTCAGTTTGCTGAGATTGGCTGAGGACAAAAGAAAAACCTGAACCTATAGGTATCTCCTCAAAATGAACTATATCTCTCGAGGTTCTCCATCAGCTCTGTATGGGTTTATATTTTTCTCTACCAGATGAGAAACTGTGTTAAGAATGAAAGTAGAAAAACATCTCTTTTTCTTTGTGACATCTTCCTTTTGTTTCCATTTTATCCAATACCATCTGGAAAACATGAAGAGATATACTGTGTGTGATATATGAGCATATTCAGCATCATTGTTGAGATGGAGAGGGAATTTAAAGTGCAGTAAATAAAAAATTGTAGGCTGAGCCTGTAGATTTTAACAAGCTAATGATAAGACTATCAGCCAGTTCAGAGTAGTCCCTAAAACTGCTATGTATTCAGTGATTTTTGCTTTATTATTTGTTGGATTTTAGGATTTATATATGTATGTTATTGAAAATATAGAATGATACCATAGTAATTAAAGTCAGGCTGGATCTATCATTCTTATAGAATTTGTAAAGAATTTGTAAAGAAGTGAATATGTTATAGGCAGTTGACTTGGGGATTATGCTAGTTCCCTAACTTATATCTGAGATCTTCCAAGCTCATATTATGTTAACACAAGTCACTCCTAGGGCTTGAATGAAAAATGAATGATTGTACTACAATGCTGTGTTATTGTGGCATTTCTCCTCAGTCAGTAAGACTTTTTCTCTTCCAAGTGTACTTCTAATGGGCTTGGTAATAAAAACCAACAAATTTCTTCAAAATTGTTTTCTAATGGTGACAGTTTTAATATTACAGAACAATAAATATTTAGTTGTCTCTATGCCATATAGCCACTTCAGTGAGTGTGACTCACTCTTTGAAAGATTACATCCTTCTTGGGCTGTTGGTGTTTGTGTCCTGGGATGCTTTGGGGTTGACCCTGGATAGCATTCACGGTCATTAGCTCATGGTGTTCTTGGGAAACATTTGAAGTCAGCTGGCATCCTGCTGATGGAGCTGCTGAGTTCAGCATCACATCGACATAATTTCATGATGCGTTTGCATGAAGGGCTTTGGTGCCATTTCTGAGTGAGGTAAGCACTTTTGGATTGAGTGTTGACAAAGTTAGCTGCTTGTTACCTGATTTGCAGGGTTATGTTTCTTGGATATCGTTGCCTCTTAGTTTCTCCACCAGTGATACACTCTAATGTGCATTATTGCTGATTGTTGTGCAATGCTTTTGAAAATGAAATACAAAGAGATTTTCTTTTGATATACCACTAATAATGTAAATCAAAGGGCTTCCCTCAAATAAAGCTATAAAGTTTGTTTTTATAAAAAATTTTTGTTTTTGTTTTTGTTTTTTCTAAAATAGAAGAGTTCATGGTTTCATTAAACTAGTTTGTTGGTTTCATTCATCTAGGGACACCCTAGATTTGAGTAGACTTCTTGATATTCATTCATAAGAATAACAAAGTTTTCTCTACTTTTATTTGAAGAACTGCTTTCTCAATTAAAATCCTGAAAATTTTTATTCTTAGGGGTAAACAGCTTCACTTTAATAGTACAGGTTAAGCATCCCTTATCTAAAATGCATGGGATAAGAAACATTTTGAATTTTTTCAAACTTTGGAATATTTACATTATACTAGTTGAGCATCCCAAATCTGAAGATCTGAAATCTGAAATGCTCCAGTGAGTATTTCATTTGTGCATCATATTGATGCTCAAAAAGTTTTGAATTTTAGCCAGGCATTGTGGCTCACACCCGTAATTCCAGCACTTTGAGAAGGCAAGGTGGAAGGATTGGTTCAGGTCAGGAGTTCAAGATCAGCCTGGGCAACATAACAAGACCCCCATCTCTACAAACAATTTAAAAATTAGTTAGATGTGGTGACATGCATGTGTAGTCCCAGCTACTTGGGAAGCTGAGGCAGGAGGATCACTTGGGCCCAGGAATATAAGGCTGCAATGAGCTTTGGTCACACCACACTGCACTCCAGCCTGGGCAACAGAGTGAGAACCTGTCTCTAAAGAAGAAAAAAAGGTTTCAAATTTTGGAAAACTTCAGATTTTGGATTTGACTTTAGGATGCTCAACATGTAATAATCACATTGGACTGAGACTGATCTGTATACCATGACTAGAGGCCAATTCTGCACCAGTGGGGATCACCAGCAACATGGAGGTCAGCAGAAGAATCAATGATTCTCTTTGTTACATGGGGGAGAGATGTCTCCCCTTCAGCTCTGTATTTTCCTGGGAGCAGATCCAGCTTTGTGGGTCCCCATGAACTTAGTATCCTAGTACTACCACATCCTCTGTCACTACAGCAAAGTTACTAAATTGCTTTAGGCCTTGGCTTCTTTAAATAAGGTTAGTTCCTTTCTCCCCTGCATAATATTTCTGTGAAGCTTGAGAGAGAATATGAATAGAAAAGGTCTGGCATAGTAGTCAGCACTTAGATGGCATTCCATCAATGTGACTGTTTTTTGTCCTTTATGAAATTGGCCTGATGACTATGCTTGAGAGCCAACAGAAAGTAGGTTTCCCAGAGAATCCCTCTTCATCCTGGATCCATTCAACATCACACACACACACACACACACACACACACACACACACACACACACACACAGAGTTTTCCATTGTCCAGTATGGAGTCTGAAATTCTACATTGGTGGTACAGCCCTTTGGAGGATGGAGTAAGATTGCAGTATTGTTTGGCAATAGCCACTTCTTCTCCTTGGGGGAGGATTAAACTTTAGTGCCCCATTGAGACCAGACATAACTATGTTATCTGCTTTGGCCAATGGCATGGGAGAGGAACTGTTGTGTGTCACTTCTGAACAGAAACTTGATGAGCCACTCTGTACTTTGCCATACTGCTTTCCTGTGCCACATTCACAGGTAATATATGAGTTGGTACCAACCTGGGTCCCACAGTGCGGATCACCATGATGGACTGCAGTTTCCTTCTCCCACTGGTTCACACTGGACATGTGGTATGATTGATAATATTCCCTGTGGTTTTAAACCACTGAGATTTGGGGGTTGTTTGTGAGCACAACTTAAACTCATGAAGGGAATTTGAAGGATAGAAGTCCTGAATGGAAATACAGGAGGGTACTGAAGCCAACTTTGCATGCATCTTACAAGGCTCCTTTTTTGACACTACATGTTCTCCAGGAAGGCAGAGGTTGCAGTGAGCACCTGCAAAAGAACTATCTAATAGGGACCCGGAAGCACAGATTTGAATAAGGCCTTGATGGGGCCAAGTGAAAAATTTGTGGGTTCAACTTTCAGTTTTAATAAAAATATCTTAGTCCTGTGATTCTCAAACTTGAATCACTTGAAGGGGTTGTTAAAACACAGTTCAGTGGGCCCCATCTCAGAGTTTCCAGTTTGGGAAGTGTGGAGTGGAGCCCAACAATATGCGTTACTAACGAGTTCCCGGGTGACGTTATCGCTGTTGGCTCAGGGCCTGTCTTTGACAACCACTACTTTAATTCCACCAGGTAAATCAGAGACCCCTTCCTTAGAGTGAAGGAGACAGCTGAGAGGAAGAGGCTGCCTTGTTGAGATTCAAGCCTGTTCTTCCTTTTTTCTTTTAGACCAGACACCCTGACAGGTGACCCTAAGCGGGCCACCCACGCTTCCTGCCCAGGAGTCGATGCCACAGAGGACATGCATGGGCATTCCAAAATCTCCCTCCATGTTGTTTGAAGATGTGTTTCAGTGTCATGCTCAGAAGTATGATGAAGGGATCAATAGATGACTCTCCTAAGTTTAGGAAAATTTAGGCATGAGATTCAGAGTTAGGGAAGAAGAAATGTTTTCTCCAATTCATAGGCCACAAGACACATGGACCCCCTAAAAGTGGAGCCCATGAAAAGTCATATTGTTATGGAGTCCGTGGAGTTATATTAAGACTCCACGTTATGTAAGTTACCAAGAACTATGTGTAAACAAAGTTATATAAGGTACCAAGAAGTATGTGTAAACAAAGATAAGATTAAATTAATTTTATATTCCAGAGGGTAAAATGCCATGAAAATTTATCTCCCAGTACAGCAAGGAAACAAATCTCAGAATCTGTGAAACTATTTAGGTAGCTGATGTGGCCACTGCAGGATTGCAGTTTTTCCCATTTGTGGTTTGGGAACCAGAGAGGAAAAGTAATCCAAGCTTTCACAGAGTCATCAAGGGTTACATGGAAACAGGAAATTAACTACCCATTAAAAAAGCAAAGAATTATGTCAAAATACTTTAAAGATTATAAAGCTAATTTAGAGTTTCACAAGGACACAATTAACATTGGAATATGTTATGTACAGTGATCTAAAAAAATTACACGGCTTCTTTTAAAATGGATGGAATAACTATATATATAGATGGTCACTAAGCACATTTATTCTTGTGAGAATGACAAGACTATGCAAGATAAAGAAAGTTCTTACTTTTGAACCGAAACTAATTATCTTTACAGAGGAAGAATCGTTTTGCTTCTCTTCTTCAAACAGTAACTTCTATTTTTGTGTCCCCTCTGAGTCTCATGATGTTTGACCAGCATTAGATTTCTGTAAACCTAATAGAATTGATAATATGAATGGGACTTTTATAGTATTAAAATGTAAAGGGGACTCCTGGAAAATGGTATAAACCTTTGGAGAATAGAGTCTTCCTCTGTTCTTTGCATAGAACTAAGGCAACTCTCCATATTGTTCCTTTATATTATGACCCACGGTGGCAATGACAGACCTAGAACAATACTGTTTTAAAATTGTACCTCTCATAATAAGCAAAACCAGCCAAGAGTTCCAGGATAGAGCAAATTAATGACTATAAGGAGGAATCACCCAGTGTTTGGGGTACCCTACTTTTATGGAGGATAGGTGAATCTCTTGCCAGTTAGCTCCCTTATTTTAGGGAGGAAATTGACATTTCATGATATTCCATGGCTTACTTACGTAAGAGAACAGAGAACCAACAATCAGTTTTCTGGGCTTCAAGTTGGATTAACCAGGACTGTGCAAGGCTACATTATGAGCTTTGTGGTCCTCAGCATTTTTACCTTCTAGGCCACTTCCTCCATAAAAAAAAATTCAAAAATATATTTTATAACCACATCGGTATAAAGACAAATCTATTAGTGCATTTATTTGTAAATATTCATTATTATCATATTCAGCTTTTCCTCCTGATTTTAAAATAAATTAAAATTAAAGCAATTATCTGGACTCCTTAAAGTGTTGCAGGCCCTAGTCATTGTGCTTGCTATGCCTAGTGGGTAAATCCACTCCCAGATCATGCTTGCCTGTCAATATTGTAAAAAAAAAAAAAAAAAAAAAAAAAATCCTTATTAGAAGACTGGCTTATTAGCATAACAGACTGGCAGGTAAGAGAAGGAGAAATACGTGAAACAGAACCCCAACCAACCCAAAGATAAGGGCATGAGCCCACGTCTAGCCTATACCAGCTAAGCAGATACATAAGAAATAAATAATTGTTGTGGTTTTATGCCATGGAGTTTTGGGGTGGTTTGTTATACAGCAATGACTAACTGACATATAAAGTCTTGGCAGCTATTATATGGAGTTAGATTTTTTTTTTTTTTTTTTTTCAGAGTGCAATGTGAAACCATTGGAAGGTTTTAAGCAGGGGAGTATACAATCTGATTTCCTTTGGGCAAAGTTCACTGCGGCTGTGGGAAAGAGATTAGAATAGAGGACAGGAAACCAGTAGGAGGCTGTAGCAGTCATCCAGCTGAGGAAAGATGACTTGACATGGTAGGCCTGGCGGCAGGGGTGGAAGTGGAGACGGAGAGAAAAGGATGGCAGTGCAAACTATATTTAAATTTTCTGCTAGGTCCTGTGAAGGATTTGAAAAGCTACAAGGAATTATAAGACCTTGTTATGCCTTAATTGGAAAGGATGAGAGAGAGATTGTTTCTGGAAACAGGAATAAAGAGTTGGTGAATTTTCTGATCACATAGAGATAGTCCTGCTGAATGTTCCTAAACTCACTGAGGGCCAGATTCAACTTTTGAAATCTGTTTGTGGGAATCAAAGTTGATGGCAGAAGCAGATGGCTGTGAAGAATGCTATGGTGTAACATTTTGTGGGTTATATTTTAACAGGATGGTAACCGAGCTTTTTGAGCCTGTCTGGTCTATGCCCTCCTCAAAATTCTCCATCCATCTCCCTGTCTTCTCTCCCTTTCTATAATTTACAACAATTTGATTTTCCCCCAAGGAAGTCTGCTTTCAGAAAAAGTTGCTTGTTTATCTTTCGTTTAGCCAAAGAAACAGAAACGTTTCAACATAACCACACCCTGATTTCACTTTGTCATATCATACAATTATAAGATGCCATTTCATTATAAAATTCAAAGAAACATTTCATACATGGATTCTTAATTCATTTCCTAGAGGCATGCAGGATTTGCTGTGGCTATCAACAGCTTTCTTGTTCTGAGGAGTGAACTGAGGTACCATGTGCTAAAGCATCTCCCTGAAAGCATCTGAGGCAGGATTAAAATGAGCTTTCAGATTCCTTAATTCTTAGTTTAGTAGGGCCTCTCCCTAGATCACGTCAGTATAGCAGGAATATATTATGCACCTTTTAAATCTACAGACTTTCCAATAACTTAGAAATATATTGATCTTTCCTAGGAGATTTTCCCCCATTTTTCCTGCCCATTAACATTGCTATAAAATATTAAAAATAAAGCCTAATAACAATGCATCTCATTAGCACCAGGATCACTTGAACAAAATATATATATATATATATATCTTTTTTTTTTGCAGAAAGGTTTCACTTTATTGGACATTGTTCATCGGTTGGTTAAAGGAAATTAAACTTTGTCAAGATTAGTATAGAAGAGAAAAATCTGCTTAAAGTTTCTGAAGAAAACCAGTGACAATCTCTTAACAATCAATGTAATGTAATGTTGTTACTCCTAGTTTTATTATATTTACATTTTGGTATGTTTTATACGTAGACTTTATGTTCAGAATTATTTATATTTCATTCTCATGTTAATGTTAGTTTGAGATTCTTTGAGTGATATTTACATTTGTCTGTTGATACAAATGGGAATAGATGTATTTATTTTGGGGGTAGGACCTAAAAAATTGGCCAAGTCCCTTCTTCTTTTTTTCTAGTCTTTGAAACTTTCATGTGTTTTGTCATCATTCAAGTCTCCACTGTGCTTTATTCCTTATTAAGAAACTCAGGCCTTAATTAACTTGCTGTCCCTTCATTTGAAACTCACTCCATTTGATCACTCTTTGTTGCTTCTAGAACGGTTGGTGCAGGCTTGTGTGGGCTTCCATAACACAAAAGCCAGATGGATTTTTTAAAGCAGATAAATTTAGTCTTGAATAGAGAACTGTGAAAAAAAAGAGAAAAGAATCATTAAAAAAAAAAAAAAAGCCCCACAAAACAAAACAAAACAAAAAAATCTTGGTACTGATAAAACCAGTGAGAAATCACAGATTCTCAAATTAGAGGAAAAGCAAATCTTTTTCTTTTCCTTCCCCTCCTCCTCCTTCTACTTTTTAATTTGTTTTGGGCTCAAGAAGTGAAAAGTTCTGTTCCCAATTAAAAACGGATCACATTTGGGTCTGAGGGGGAGTGCGCCGCCTCATGATATGAGTATGAGACAGAAGGCTGTAGATAGATTGAGTCCCTTTGATAACCAACACCACTCTCTGTGTGTGCTAATTTGCAGAATGGGGAAAATATTGGCATGTTGCCTTCAGAATCCTTTGGAGGAAAAGCATTAGAAATATGAAAGCATTAAAGTTCTGTCCAAAGTGTTTACCTTATGTAACAAATTTATTAGGGAGTCTCAACATGTTATGGGTAGAAAAATGAAACAGTTTTACACTTATACAATGACAGCTCCTTCAACGAGGATAGGTTGACCCACCTTTCCTCCTGGGAAGTAACTCCCTTAACAGCAATTTGGCCTGCTCCTCTAACTTTCCTGTCACTTTTGGTTATTAGAACAGTTCACTTCATTGTTTAAGATTCAGTCCTATGTATTTGGATACTTCAGTCTCAAATCAGATTCAGAGTTTGTGTCCTCCCCGACAAATGTTGACTCCCCCAGTCTGTGACTCCAGTGGCTTGAAAGTTGGTGGTTTGTTCTTCGTGTACTTACATCTTTCCTTCTCTCTTTGAACTCCTTTCTTTAGACTTCGGAAGGCTTCTGGATCCTATTCTGGCCCATTGTGGCATGGTCAGCAGATGAGAAACAGATGGACTGGTGTGTGGTGGGAGGAAGCTGTCCTGGTCAAGCTCTGCTTCAGGCCAGTCCTTTCTGAGGTTGGTGTTTTCAGTTCATTGGCAGCCTCCATAGAAGTGGTGTGTTTGAGGGACAGCATTCAGCTTCATCTTGGCCCCATCATCACTGAGAACTTCCACCTCCATTGGAGAGGGCAGTTGTATATTGGCCTTGAGCAGTGATAAACATCTCCAATTCCTTGTCTGTGTTGGGTCTCGTTGCTTGGTACAGTGGCTATCCTGAATGATTCTATGGCTCTTATCATCAGCTTCCGTGTTGCTTCCCATGGAGCTATGAGAGCCATTAGAGTCCTCTTTTGTATTTCCCAGATCCACAGAGCCTTGAAATGGGATGGGCCTGCCCATATCTCATTTCCAGGTATATTGCATGAGGAGACACTGCTGACTTGGGCTACTGACCTAGAGCAATTACCTTCAGGAATCTCTGGTCTCCAAGTGAACACTATTTTCTATACTCAAACACGCACCTTCCCAAAACTCCAGGTGACATATATCTATACACACCCTTCTCTCCTCTCACCTTAGCAGGCATCATTTCCTAGTATGCTCTCTCAATGTCCCACTCCTGTCATCATAGAATACCTCAAAATCTGTAGTTTAGCATGTATCCAGCCAGTCTACCTCTCTTAGAGTCACCATCAGCATCTATTCAGGATTCCATTGGATATTGTCTTACTTGGATTTGAGGAGAGAGAGGCACCGCCACCAGCCACAGCTACAAAGACATGAGAGAAAAGACTTTCTTCACTAGCATGCACTTCACCAAAGACCTACTGAAGTAAAATATCAAGTTGTCCTCCTTTCAACTTTAAGATTTTTTTTGAATGTAGCTGCCTCTGCAGAAATGGAGCCTGCTATTAGCAAGCAACTTTATATTACCACTCCCCATCCCCAACTCAATTCTTTTCTTAATTTCGTTGGGGATAGTTCAGAGATGGAGTCTCTAGTAAACCTTATGGAGACAGGCTTATCACCAACGACCCAAGCTCACCTTTGGACTTTGACCATGGTTCTGAGACAATAGGAAACATCTCACTCTCCATCCTATTACGTTTTAGCGTCATACTTTGTAATTTATTGTCTTCATTTGAACTCACCAAACTCTTTCTGGTGTCTTTTCCCCTATCCTGTGCTGATTTAGACTGAGGTTGTGAGTAAGCTAGCAGTTTCCCAGGCTTATGGGCTAGGCCCCTAGCCTGGCCAGTCATCCAGAAAATGTGTCCCACATGCCACAAGCAGGATAGTATGATAGGGGGAGAAAGTTATAACATGGATCTGAACCTTGGCCATGGGTCCATGGCTGGCTACCTGTGACCATTATCTTTTTGGCCCTCTAGAAATGTGTTCCTTATTTCTAGAACAAAGGTTGGACTAGTAAATTTTAGTAACAAAACCCATATTTTTTCCCAAATTGACTGTTAAAACCTAGGTCCTCTTTCTTCCCAGGCAGAGAGACCTCATGGCGTGAAATATGGCAGCTCTGTGGTAGAAAATTTGAGACCTACTGAAGTAAAATATCAGGTTGTTCTCCTTTCAACTTTAAGATTGTTTTTTGAGTGTGTCTGGCTCTGCAAAAACAGAGCCTGCTACTAGTGAGCAACTTTATGTTTATATTTATCTGACTTTCCAAATGTCCGTTGTATTCTGAGCTCACTATTAGTAAGGCCATTTCCTTGTGTATTTTCAAATTGTTGTAGATGTTTTTAAAAGGCAAAAATTTGTGATGCTTATGTCTACTCCATATTTTTCAAAGTTAATGCTTTGAAAACTGCTGCTCTCATAGCACTAGAATAGCATTTCCCAGGGAATCGAACACTAGTCTCTTGGGATGCTCTCTGAAACGAAGAGCTTTATGGTCAAAAAAAATTGTAAAATATGCAGCATTCCATGTCCTCCTCTTGGAGATTTAGTAAGAGCTCAGAGAAGTTCTGCAGCAAACAACTTGTTTAACTTTGTTTGACTCAGTATTTCCCAACATTTGGAACCTATTGTTTTCCTGTGTAACATTTAGTGTCATTTGGTAGAAATAGTGCTCCTTCAAATACAGCTTGCAATTCGCTGTCTTAGAGCAGGGCCAACATATTTTTTTTCTGCAGAGGGTCAGATGATAACAAATTTAGGCTTTGTGAATTTCACTGACTCTGTTGCAGCTTCTCAATTTTGTTCTTGCTGTACAAAGGCAGCAACAGGCATATCTAAAAATGGGAGTGGCCGTGTCCCAATAAAACCTTATTTACAAAAACAGGCAGTGGTATAGATTTGTCCTATGAGCTATGGTTTGCTGATCCCAGTTTGTCCATTAAACAAGTGAGATTTATTCTGACTAGGGAAGGTACAATCTCAAATAGTGAAACAAAAGCTTAGTTCTTTCCTGAGTAATTACTAGAATTTTGCTGAACTTTGGAGACTAAGCCACTGAGGATACCAGTTTTTCCCCGATCATCTTGAGAACTGGAGCAGGCTAAGTGACTTGTTCCACACTGCTTATTTTATCAGACATTTATTTATCTAGCTGTGAAATCTTGGCCTGGCTCTGGATGTATTGCTAATCATCAGCCAGACTCACTGTGATCAAAGACGGGCAATAGGACATGCAGCAACTGGAGCAACCACTTAGTATCAACCCAATTATTGTATCTGAAATGAACCATCTATGCTTTTCAAGCTTACAAAAGGAAAATGTTAAAAACACCATTAGAGGCATTCAGATGATCCTGGCTGTTTTCTGAATGGTGAACCATAATTAAATACTGTATTAGTTATCTACTTCTGTATACCAAATTACCTGAAAACTTGGTGGCTTAAAACAGCAAATGTTTTCAATCTCACAGCTAGAGCGGGTCAGGAATCTTAGTGGCATAGTTCAGTTCTCTGGCTCAGAGTCTACCATGAAGTGTTGGCCAGGGCTGTGAGGACTTAACTGGGGAGAATGTGCTTCCCAGCTTATTCCCACAACTGACCTCAAGGCCCTTGGACTGGCAGTTCCTTGCCTCATGGGTCTGTCCCTAGGGCTGTTAACAACATATCAGTTGTTGTTCCCTAGAGGAACTTCCCCTAGAGGGAAGGCTCAGAGAAAGGAGGCAAGAAAGGCAAGCAAGACAGAAACCAAAGTTTCTTTGTAACCTTATCTGGAAAGTGCTATACTATCATGTTTGCTATGTTCCACTTGTTAAAAATATGCCACTGGTTCCAGCCTACACTTCAGGAATGTGACTCTACAGGGGTTTGTATATTAGGAGTCTGGGATCCTTGGGGGTCATCACAGAGGCTGTCTAACACATATGCTAATTTCATTAAGGTCTTTTTAATTATTTCTTTGTGCAATGAGGGTTCAAAGTCCCTGACCTTGAGTAGCAGAGGAAGATGTCACAGCCATAGTAAAAGCATTAGGGCGTGTCTTCATGAGAACTCTAGAGGAAAGGAAAAGAGAAGAAATAAAGTATGCATGTTGCAAGGTGGAAGGGATGGGGAAGAGAAAAAGAGAGACAAGCGAAGAATTATGGAGGCATTTTTCTAGAATTATTTGTCTTCCTCTGGGAGGAAGGGAGCAGAATGAAAGCTTCCTGAAAGTGATCCGGCCAGTGGACTCCTAAAAGTCCTATTGTTCCTGCTTATTCCTCAATTACCTGGGTTAAAAAGTATCTCACATTCTCCAATCACTCATATATGTTTAACTATTATTGATCTATTATTACCAAAGTAATTGGCTGAAATTTTATAATTTTGGCTGTCCACTTGCCAAAAAAAAAAAAAAAAAAAAAAAGGAAAAATGAACAATCAGCCGCATATCAGGTACTAAAAGGGATACAATTATATATTATACCTCCTGCCTTTGAAGATCTTATATTCCTATTAAGGAAACAAGACAAACATATGGAAACAGTTATGTTAAAATTAAAGATTTAAATAACAGTTTAAGGTAAGAGTAGAAAGTTGTAAGGCAGCACTTGATTAATTACCAAACAAACTATATAGAATTCGTTCTATTGGAATCCAAGGGAGAGACTGATCATTGTGAGCAAAGTGATTGGGGAACATATTGTGAAGCAAATGATAAGGATCTGGAGGGGGAGAGTAAAGTAAGGGCATTCCAGGTGGACGGGATGGCATAAGTAAAAATAAAAAGGCGAGACAGGTGTTTTGGGGGAACAATGAGTTAACCAGTTTGGAGAGTGGGTTTTTGGAGGCGAGTAGTCTGAAATGAGGTAAATGGTAAGTCAGACAGCCATGCAGAAACAGGTTGAGTTTAATTATCTAACCTGTGCTCGGTCCCTGAGGCAGATGGCTCACCAACAAACATGCATGAATTACCCTCTATTAGAATTTTCAAAAAGGGGTAAGTTCCAGGTTGATTCACTGAACATCTTGGGCTCCCATCCCGTGCCTGTCTTTTAATAGCAATTGGTGGCAAATGGAAACGGTACCTGTGCTTTGTCTCCATAGCAGCAACTCAGAAAAGCCTTGATGGCACCCAACTGAAAGAGACTGAATTGCTGTCATCCCCCACTGACAGACGAGGAGGCGATACAGGGAAGGAACGTGGCTGCTTTAGGAGATGTGGGATTAGGGAGACAGGTATGCTGGGCACCAGGAGATCCCAACCGAAGTAGAGTTGCAAATAGGATTCAAGGTATCAAAGCATAAAGCATTCAAGTTAAGATAGCAGGAAAAGATGACACTGAGCATGCCTTCTTCATATTCTGAGAACTTGGAACCGTGGAGAAGGGTCATAGAACCTTCAGAGAAAACCTAAAGAAATCCCTAAATAGATGTGACATCTAATTCAACACCACCCCCTCCAACTTCCTACCTGTTACGTTACTCAATCTCTCTAAATTCCATCTGCTCATCTATCAGACAGGTAAAACAGTATTACTCACTGTATCTATGGCATTGTTTTGGAAATTCAATGAGTCCACGCATGTCGAAGATTTCAAAGTGCCTTCCAAAAAGTTCTCATAACTCTTAGGTACTGCTATTGTTGCTGCTATTGTCAATCTGTTCTTCCTGGCATCTCCATATCTTTGATAGTCATAAAAGCACGTAACAAGGTGGTAAAATTATAGTTTTCTCTTAGATTTAGGTCACTTTGAAAGGCTTGGAATAACCCAAGGAAGGCTTAATATTAGAATGTCTCTGGGTTTTAGAATGTTTCTTGCTCCCTCTTTCCTACTCCCTCTCTTATCTCTTTCTTCTTCCCTCCCTTCAGTAAGCCACACAGTCAATGCCTTCTCTGTGCCAGGCACTTTGCAAAACACTTCTAGCATTTCTAGGCTCTGGATATGCAGATTTGGGCAAGACCAGTAATTAATTTTTGTCTTCTGAAAGGTAAGTAATCATGTTCAGGTGTGGATTCAGATAAGTAAGTTAGTAGGGTCTCTCAGTAGAGTAAACAATGGGGAGATTTCACCTTAAGAAGGAAGAGGATGAAAATGTGAACTCAACATGTGCTGTTTGGGAGTAAATTCCAGTGTTGTGTCTGGAGCAGCAGGGGGGCATCTGTGGGTATCCACAGGCAGCTGGCCAACAGGCAGCACAGGGCTCAGAATCAAGGCCTCCTCGTGCAGGGAAGGCATGCAGACAGCACCTGGGGCCCCATTTCTGTACCTGGCCTGGCTTCCCAATCCCATCAGCTGTTAATTATGGGGACGAGAGTACCATGAAAGCAACAGGACCCATCTTCTTCTAATTATTTTTCTATGGTAGTATGGTCATGACTTCTATTTAATATCTTCTGGCTGGCAACAATGTACTGAATGTTCTGCAGACCACAGCATTAAGCATGGCCATTGGCTGTTATGCAATGGGCTGAAATCTTAATTCTACAGACATGAGATGCTTGGGGAAGAAAAGGAAGGCTCCGATGGCACCAGGGCAAACAGCAAGATGGTAGCTCCTTGGTCCTAGACTTGGAGTCCTTGACCTCAGGCTCTTTCCAGAGGACCCTTCCCACAGTTGCACAGGAGAACGCTGATTTATGATACTTCAAGAAGGTGTTTTCAAAATGAGTGGGCACATAGAAAGTATCTAAAAAGTCTAAGATATTAATTTATTTCAGATATCCAGGATACTCAGGAAGAGTGCAGTGAGAAGGGATCCCACAACAAATTATGACCAAAAATAGCCAAGAATATTGCATTTCCAATTTGCCAGTATGCTAGAGGTGTAGGAGGCTAAGGGCTGGTATGAGCTCAGCCTGGGCTCTCGCCTGCATTGTCGGCATCCCAAATTAGCAACAAATGTCATCAAATACATGAACTGGGAGGAATTCCAAAGGAACCAAATCATTGCTCTCCAAATAGATGGAGAGAGGATGCAGTGAGGGGTCAGAAATGGAGAGGACAAGCACAGGAAACCTTTGTGGTGTCATTTCTGTCCCCGGACAGGATGCCGGAAGGAGAGAGGTCAAAGCAACAGGAAGTCTAGCATCACGGTACAAAACGTTATCAAGACGGATGGGAGTTTAATTGTTTCAGTCTTTAGGGCAAGTATTGTGTGATCACTTGTCCATCGGATCTCTATTGTGTTACGTTTTGTAAAATTTATTTTTAATTTAAAGTCAATATAGGAAAGGTTTAATAAACAAAGGTAGAGGTGGGAGTGCAGTAGGGGAAGAGCTTGTTAAATTAAATGATCCAAAAAACTACAAAAATGCTGGAGGGCTTTTGTGTAGATCTCTCCCAAGCTGCATTTCCCACTGGACATCTGGATTATAATTCAGAGCACCAGTTTCTGGCTTTTGGCCCTACTCAGATTCTCTGAGTTTCCAGTCTTACCTAAGTAATCTTCCCCAGAGGAGTTTATGTGATAAACTCTACCCACTCCCCTGGGGGTGCATGTATAAGAAAGTCCTTTCAGTAGACCACAGAGAGAGAAAATATAAACTCTTGCACCTCCTGGGCTGCCTGAAGTTCCCTTCGACCACACAATTCCTGCTGCTTTGGCTGTTGGTCAGCATGACAAAAGCAACTCTTCAACTTAGGCTACTCTCTTCTAAAGGCTAAGGGACAATTGATAGCATCACCCCCTCAAATCTAGGAAGAAATTATGAAATGACATATCTCTTCAGAAAATGAATTGCCTATAGGAGATTTCAGTTCATATCCACTAGAGAAAAAGAGCTTATGTAGTGCCATTCAGAGTTATATCTCCCCAAGTATGAGGGATTGGGAGGTTGGATAGTATAACTCACAAACATGCCCTTGGAATAAGGAAAACTCTCAGCATTTGAAAGTATTCTCCCAGGCTGATGCAGTGTTGTGTTCCAGATTCCTCTGAGTAGCTCCTAAACTCAATCTGAGTTCTTTGTAGAAACCTGCATGGTGCCCAGGAGGTGGCCTCTTGCTATTGGCCTGACTAGTTGGATTTTAGTTGCTGGACTCTAGTCCAGGGAACCTACCCGGAGCCACCATCCATCTGAACTTCACTGTATTCATATTCACCTATGATTTCAGGGCTATACTAAGACTGGGATAACAAATTGCTGAATGTTGGCATGACACAACCTGGAAAATATGGGCTATCTCACATGGCTAGAATCCCCATAGCCTCCCATAGGAAAACAGGTCTAGCCACTCAGCCCCAGAAGTATATCTTGGCCATTTTATGAGAATAAGAAACATAAGCCTGTTTAGACAGTATTTAGAATATCCCCAACCTTCAGATTAGATTGATGACAAAGATTTGAGAGAGGAAAATATTTGTTCATTCACTTATTAATTCAAAAAATACCTGTTAGATACCTACCATGGGCAAGGCACTCTGCTGCATGCTGGGAAGGCACGGGTTAACATGACAGACATTTGTCAGCCCCGTGGATAACACACAATAAAGCAATGGAGCCATTTTTAATTGTGATACGCATTGGGATGATAACCAGCAAGGGACTGAGATGGACGGGGCCTTTTAGCTGGGTGTTCAAGGCTTACTTGAAAAGTTGACATTATCCTGAAAAGAAGAGGAGTTTCTTTTTGAGAAAAAAGGAGAGGAGAGGGAGAGAGCATCAGTAGAGAGAGCAAAGAACATGTGCATAGCCTTGAGGTGAGGAAGAGCTTGTGTGCTCCAGGGATGGAATGAGAGGAGCCCAGTGGGGCTGGAGGATTGTGACCCAGGGAAAGAGGAGTCAAGATTGGAAAGAAAGTCAGGGGTGAGATCAAGGATGGCCCTAAAAGCCAGAATGGGAAATTGTTTTACTCTGAATGTAGCAGGAAGCTAAAGAGTTGAGATTAGGGCTCATTAAATGAAGGCGAGTGACATGAATGATACAATTACTATTTTTTTCATGTGTGCTTCTTCATTGAGAATAGATTGGAGAAGTGAGAAGAGGAGCAGAGAGACCAGCTGGGAGCTGCTGCAGTAACCCAGGTGAGGGAGATGGTGGCCTGGACCAGTGCTTGGCATGGAGGTGGAGAGAAGTGATATAACTGATTTAAGTCAACCAGCTGCTTGATCCAAATAATGCCAAATGAGTTTATTGCCATCTCTTCATATTTTACAACCAGATCACTTCTGCATAAAACCACATGGAAGAATAAGAAGGGAAAAACAATCCAGCAATAAACCGTTAATCTGAAAACAGTTAAATTCTCCAACAGCTGATTTTAAAATATTTTCCTAAAATCTATTAAGATTTTTTCAAAATAATTCTTCTTTGGAGGCACATCTCTGGACTGAAACAACCAGCCTTTGCTTTTGGTGTGGTCCTGTTTCAGTCAAAATGGCTAACAGGCTATGTAGAAAACCAAATTCCAAGTTACTCAAATGTGGAGAAAATCTGGAGGTCTGGTATGGGCATCTTTTCAAAATGTTTTAATTACACATTGATTTACAAATGACATTGTCTGGTACGGTAGTTTGTAAAAAATCATCATTTTTAAATATCTGCCAAATTTTAAATGGTAGTTTT
Source organism: Chlorocebus sabaeus (assembly GCF_047675955.1). NCBI lineage: Eukaryota > Metazoa > Chordata > Mammalia > Primates > Cercopithecidae > Chlorocebus > Chlorocebus sabaeus. Next base: position 25,383,517 of record NC_132921.1, read on the forward strand.
TCATGAAAGTACAATGAAAACTTCATCCACGATCATGAAATTTTCCAACTCATATATCCTGATGAAAACAAAGACTTTCTATGGACAGTTGTTGAACCACACTTGACCTTCGACCCTGTGCTATCTACCCTTCTCAGTGTCATTCACTATCTAGTTTGGCTTTTCCAAATTTAATCATCAAGATGTTCAGATATTATTATAAAATATTATTACAAGTCCTTTAATTATCTTGATAACATTACTGGCGATATTAAAGACTTTTTGCAGTGTCTCATGGTGTGTGCTTTGCCTGAAAAGGAAAGATATCTCTGATTAAAGTTTGAAACCGTTAGTAACATGGAACACCATACAAATGACACTTTTCCAAATTAGAAATTTTAAGATCAAAGAGTATTTACTGGCTTATATTTGTATCTAATTTTAACATTTTTATGTAGAGATGAGGTCTCACTGTATTGTACAGGCCAATCTCAAACTCCTGACCTCAAGCTATCCTCCTGCCTCAACCTTTTATTTACTTTTAATGTCACCCTTTGTTCACTCTGTTGAGATATCTAGGTCAAAGCCTAAAGGCTATGTATTTTAATTTTAAGGATGCATGTTTGTATCCTCTCATACCACTAACATCCTGGCTAATGTCTTAATGACTAATTTTTTCCAGTTTTATCACAGAATTGTCTTGAAGTTGGTTCATATTTCACAGACTCCAATCTGAAGTGTGGATCATAGCATTTGTTAGAAACTAGTTGACTTTGACTCTTTTTTACTCTGAGATAGAATCTAATTGATCCTGTTATCTTGATTTTTATTGGTCAAAGCTTTCATTTAAGGCCTCCTTATAGGATGCTGACCAGCCAATGGATTGTTTGCCTTTGGTCAGTTGTTCACCCTCTGGTCCAATTAGCTGAGGCCAAAATGTAGTAGAGTATTGCAGCAAAAGAATGGATAAGGAATTTCCTAAGGCAGTCTTGCTCAGCAGGTGCTATGTGAGTTTTTAGAAGAGTTTGTGGTTGTGGTAAGTGTTCTAAGGGTTGGCCCATACTGTGTATGATCTAAGGATCTAAGAATAATTTATTACCAAAGTAGCAAAAGAACTTCTTGTAAATAACCTCTGACAAATATTTTTTATTGGCATGTACCCTAAAGATAGCACTACAGTGAAGCTCCAGGAACTGAAAAGATCCTGGATAGGTATTAAAAAATTAAAGTTAAGGGCTTATGTAACTGTCTTACAGATAATTTTAAGCAAAGTAGTCTTGAAATAAGTTCTGCTAATCAGTTAAAGAAACAGCTGAATGGTTTTTAATGGCAAGAGCACTAGTCTTAGAATCAGGAACCATGGGTTGGCTCTGAGACTCTCTGTCTCATCTTGGGGAAATCATTTCAGCTTTGTGGCCCCACCCGGTGTTTTCCCAGAGCCCATAAGATGAATGTTGTAATAGGCTACTTCTACTTCTAAAGCATCTTTGATCTGAAATTTGAGAAACAGAACTGAGAATCAAAATGAAATAAAAGCTTGAATAGATAAATTTAGGAGGCAAAAAAAAAAAAAAAAAAAAAAAAGCCAGAGAGAAATTAGGTTATTTATAGAGCCTTCACTATGATATTCTGTGTGCTTTACACATGTTGACTTCTTACTCCTTCAGAGAAAGGCTCTGAGGTTGTATCCAGTTTACAGTAGAAAACAGGTAAGATACCTTGCCCCAGTCATACAAACTGTAAACAATGGAGTCAACCCAATTTTATTTAGCTAATAGCATAATAAAGTGCTTTCCATCATAGCAAATTCTTCCTTAAATGCAGGGAGAAATAATGCTTACGGAAAAATAGAGGCAGGTAAAAAACAGTCATGTTTTACAAGGAAATAACAGCATTTTCACTAAATGATGTGGAGCTTGGGTTGAGAATGCTGATATATGACTCAGAATTCAAACTTTTTGCACTGATTGTTTTCACTTAGATTTTATGAAAGCTGTAGGTGTGTGAGTTAACGAGGAATGCTCAGCGCTTCCCTGGTCATGCATAAACATCTACATGCAAAACAGCAAGGAGTATTCTGTTTATCACAGCTGCAGTCAAGCCAACAAAACTGTTTCTACCACTGAAGATGAAATTTGTAAAATTTTCTCTCAAAAAATAAAATAAGCCTCTTGTTTGATTGCCATTCCTTTGGATTACCTGCTCGAATGCCATGATTCTATTAAATTTCCTTTGAAGTCTCTCAAAGGAATGGAGTCACTAAGAGAGAGTCAAGCTCAAGGTTTTAATTGTGAAAGTCACTGTGACCAACCAACCAATCAACCAATCAATCAACCAACCAACCAACCAAACAAACAAACAAAAACACCAGATTTAAAGCAGCATCAGAAGTCCCTCCTGTTTATAACATGCACCTTTGTTAACATAAGACAAATAAGAATGCTAAGTATAATGGAAATCAAAGGACTAAGATCTTACATTTACATAGGCTAGCATTGTGCAAAACCCTATCCCCTTTGGAAAAACCTAAACATTTTTCCCATGAGGAATCTGCTCTTGAGGAACTGCCACCAGGTGAGAATCAACATTGAAGTTTTAGTTGAGCTTTGCTTTCCAAATAAAAATGTAGTTTCAATCCTTTTTCTAACTGCCCAGAAATTTAGGTCTATCCTTTCCACAATAATTAGCCCCTCTGCATTGACAATTGCTGCCATGTGAATTTCTTTAACCAAGTTATCAAATTAATTCTCTCAACTAGCCCGTGAAGTTGATAAATGGAGCAGATGTTGTTAAATTCATTGGAACACAGGGAAACTGAGGCTCACAAGTTAGTTATTTTCTGCAAATGTTCCAATAAATAAGTAGTGAAGCCAGATAGATAGATAACTCATAGAACTCATAGATAAGTTGTTCCATTATGTTCTTACCACTATGGCATACTGCATGGTCAATCAAAGCAAGAATAAAAGTGAAGTTGGCCAAAGAGTGTGGATCACGAGGTTAGGAGATTGAGATCATCCTGGCTAACACGGTGAATCCCTGTCTCTACTAAAAACACAAAAAATTAGCTGGGCATGATGGTGGGCACCTGTAGTCCCAGCTACTCAGGAGGCTGAGGCAGGAGAATGGCGTGAACCCGGGAGGTGGAGCTTGCAGTGAGCCGAGATCGTGCCACTGCACTCCAGCCTGGGCAACAGAGCGAGACTGTGTCCCCCACCACCCCATGCCCCCCACCAAAAAAAGTGAAGTTGACGTTTATTTGGTGGATGGGAATTTGTAGAAGACAGTCACTAAGAAAGCTGGGTAAATTCTTATGATGCTAGTATGTTAGTCTCTTTTGAAGGACAATAGTCCATATTTGCTTCCTCTCACTCTTGGAAAGTGTAAAAAATCCACAACATGAGATTTGGGCAGGGACACAAACCCAACCAATATATGTACCCACCCAAATCTCATGTTGAATTGTAATCCCCAGTGTTGGTAGAGGGGACTGGTAGAAGGTGATTGGATCATGGGGGCGAATTTCCCCCTTGCTATTCTTGTGATACAGTGAGTTCTCATGAGATCTGGTTGTTTAAAAGTGAGTAACACCTTTCCCTTTTCTCTCTTCCTCCTGCTCCTGCAATGTAGATGTGCCTGCTTCCCCTTCACCTTCCACCATGATTGTAAATTTTCTGAGGACTCCCCAGCCATGCTTCCTGTACAGCCAGTGGAACATTGAGTCAATTAAACCTCCTTTCTTTATAAATTATCCAGGCTTAGGTAGTTTTCTATAGCAACCTGAGAATGAGCTAATTCAATGACTAAGAACTTCCCTGATGTGCTTCTGAAATAGTCTATATGAGGTGTATATCTCTGTGTTGTTTCAAGACCAGATCTATGTGTAAATTTTTACTGTTTATTTTGAGACAAAGTCTCACTCTGTTGCCAAGGCTGGAGTGCAATGACACAATCATGGCTTACTGCAGCCTCAACTTCCTGGACTCAGGTGAATCTTGTGCTTCAGTTTTTTACGTAACTGGGGCCACAGTTGCTACACCCAGCTATTTTTTATTTTTATTTTTGTAGAGACAGGTCTCACTATGTTTACCCAGGCTGGTCTCAAACTCCTGGTCTCAAGTAATCCTCCCACCTCAGCCTCCCAAAGTGCTTGGATTATAGGCATGAGCTGCCATGGCAGGTCTGTAGATTTTTAAAGTTGAAGGTGCCCAGTGAACTAGGATAGAGCTGGCACCATGGATGACAGGAAGGTTCTGATATTTTTTCCCTCAGTGTTTCAAACACAAGCAGAGTAGGCATCTGTCCATCTGAGGTCATTTCAGGAGAACTAGGACTTGCTCCATTTTATCTGCCTGGTTCATTCTCAGTTCCCCGCAGCTAAATGGATGAATGAGCTGCAGCTGTACACCCAAATCTACCCCTCATGCTGGGCCAAAATAACTTACCGTACTAGTCTCCCAACTGGTAGAGATTGTCATTAAGAATCTTCCCTGATAGATTCAATTCCTGGTGAGCCAGGGCAGTCCAATTGCCTTTGCTGCCATCAGGCAAAATCAAAATCTGCATTGTGCTTCCTTCTGTGTCAGTGTTGGCATATTGCTCCCATCCATCCTATACCTTATTTGATCCCCTCTTCTGGGACTTGAGCCCTTCCTTGAATCCTCGCCCATCTGGTGGGGTCAGAACACCCTTCCTTTTCTCTTCTTCTCTCCTTTCCTGAGTTGCTAGAATTTTCCACCATATCACCATGCACTGGAAGGCATCTTGTTCTAAGAGCACTGACAACATCTCAGAGTTACCTAACTCAAGGCTGTCTGTCCCCTGCCCTCTGGGCTCTTTGACTCTCAAGCTCCTACTTGCCAAATGGGCTGCCCTGGCCTTTGATAATTACCTAAGCCACCCCTGAGCTTGGACACCATGCTGTGTTTTTTTCCCAATTGCTCTCACCACGTCACCCTCTGCAACTTCAGAAGTTTACACAGTCTCCATCCCACCAGGCACTAATATCTTTCCTTCCTGTAAGACTGTACTGGGAAGGTCCAGTGTGTCTTAGGACAACTGAGAATCTCTGTATGATCACCGTCTCCCAAATAAAACAAAATACCTCCTTCACCAGTAAGAATTTTGCCGGCAACTCTACTATCACAGTTTTTAACCTTTAAAAAAGAGATTGCCAACTGGCAGGATATGGCCTGCATAATTGTTTCATTTGGCCTACACAGTGTTTATATTTATTTTTAAAAAATGCTTTTTGGCTGGGCTCTGTGGCTCATGCCTGTAATCTCAGTACTTTGGGAGGCTGATGTGGGAGGATCACTTGAGGCCAGGAATTCGAGACCAGCCTGGGATATGCAGTAAGACCTCATCTCTACAAAAAAAATTTAAAAACTAGCCATGTGTGGTGGCACAAGCCTGTAATCCCAGCTACTCATGAGGCTGAGGCAGGAGGATCACTTGAGCCTAGGGGTTCCAGGTTACGCTGAGCTATGATCACTTCACTGCACTCCAGCCTGGGCAACCAAGCAAGACTTAATCTCTAAAATAATAATAAAATGATAATAATAACAATAAAGGCTTTCAGCATTTACAAATCAATTATGGATTTCTCAATTTTCTTAAAGATCTAACGTTCCGGCACTGCTGGGCTAACATACTCCCTGGCCACAACTGACTGGAGCAGAGGAGAAGTGGTCCTTAGGAGGGTCATGAGCTCTCTAGTTCCACGGCCCTCCAGCTCCCCTCTGGTCTACCCTCCCAGAGGCATTTGGGTTTGTTACCCTGGCTTCCAGTTCTTGCTATCCTTTAAACCAGGGGTCCCCAACCCTAACCAATACTGGTCCGTGGCCTGTTAGGAACTGGGCTGCACAGTGGAAGGTGAGCGGCAGGCGAGTAAGCATTACCACCTAAGCTCCACCTCCTGTCAGATCAGTGGCAGTATTGGATTCTAATAGGATCACAAACCCTACTGTAAACTGTGGGTGTGAGGGATCTAGATTGTGTGCTCCTTATAAGAATCTAATACCTAATAATCTCTGGTGGAACAGCTTCATCCTGAAACCACTCCCACCAGCCCCGCTTCCCAGTCTGTGGAAAAATTGGCTCCCAGAAAGCCAGTCCCTGGTGCCAAAAAAATTGGGGACTGCTACTTTAAACAGTGCTTCCTCTTTCTTCCTCAGCCCAACCAAACAGATACACATCACCCATGTCTGCCGTTTTGCTTTATTGTAAATGTAGATTTCTGGTAGGTGTAGATAGTGTGGTGGACCATGGAGCTGGAGGAAGCCTGGAAGAAAACAGAAAGAGGACAAGGTAACTGATGGGTTGAGGGTAGGACAATCACACCCCTGTTCTGAGGCATCCATATAGAGGTGTTATTTGAATCTTCTTTACAGCATATGCCACAAGCTGAATACCACAGTTCATTGTGCAAGTCATTAGTTAAGATGATAACGCATCAGACAGGCACAAACAACAGTCTTGAAAAATGATGGAAAAGTGCTTCTTAACTGTAGTTTTATCTTCCCATAGCCAGAATTCTTTAGATATAAGATAATAGTTTTCAAGACCTAGTTCTGTTGACCCATCTTGCTTGAACAATAATTACTGGTAAATCCTAGGTTAGAATTTAGAAATCATCTGGGTAAGTGGTTCTCAACCCTGGCTACCTGTTCATACCAATCCTGGAAACTTAAAAAAATTCCGGATGCCTAGGCTGCACCTCAAAACAGTTAAATCAGGGTCTAACTGGTCCCAGGCACCAGCATTAAAAAAAGATGCTTCCTGGATGATTCCAATACCCAGCCAAGAATGAGACTCACTGTTCTAGATCTTGCCTGAAAATATCTGATTTTACTGAGGGTCAGTGATTTACCCAAGACTACAAGGCTCAAGAGCTAAGACAAGAATTCCAATTTCCTGACTCCCCATCCAGGGCTCTCTACTTTACAAAACTGCCAAAAAATGTGCCAGATCCTAATACTCCACATACCTTACAAGATAGCAAGGAATCACTTCTTCTTTTTTTTTTTTTTAAATAGCATCGACTAAGCACTGGCCCAAGGCCAGAGCAGAGAATGGTAGAAGTGGTGTTCGATGGGGAAACTTCTGCAGAGTGTTATCAGAAGGAAGGGCAGATTCCATATGAGTGCCTGATTAAGTAATATGATTCTCTGTTTTTTTTCATATGATGACTTTTAGTACTTTGAGACCTGAAACAATCTGAAAGCAACTTGGCAATCATCATTCATTTTTAGTGGAGAAATTAACAACTTGACAAAGAAACACTTATTAACAGTCTTTCCTGTCTAGAATGGCAGAATATAAAAAGATTATTTTAATAAGAAGTTTATTCACTTCTTTTTATGAAAAAACTTTATTTTAATCTAATTTGAGACTACAAAAAGTTGCAAAAGTAGTACAGAATTCCTGTATACCTCTCACATAGCTTACCTTGATGTTAACATGTTGCATAACCATAACATAATTATTAAAACCAAGATAATTGCATTGGCACAGTACTATTAACAAACCTATAGACTTTATTTAGATTTCAGCAGTTTTATTTATTTATTTATGTATTTATTTATAGAAAAGTTCACACTATGTTGCCCAGGCTGGTCTCAAACTCCTGCCCTCAAGCCTTTTGAGTAGCTGGGACTACAGGGACAGCCACCACGTTTGACTTAGATTTCACAAGTTTTTACACTAATGTCTTTTTTTTTTCTATCCCAGATTCCAGTCCAGGATACCACATTGCTTTTAATTGTTAGTTCTCCTTGATCTTCTCTAATCAGTGACAGTTGCTCAGCCTTTTTCTGTCTTTCATGACCTTGACATTCTGGAGATGTGCTGTCTAACTTGTAGAATGTTCCTCAATCTAGGTTTGTCTGATATTTTCTCATGACTAGAATGAGGTCATGCATCTTGGGTAAGAATATCATGGGAATGATGTTGTATGCTTCTCAGTGCATCGTATCATGGAGCTCACAGTATCGGTCTGCCCTATTACTGGTGATATTAACCTTGGTCCTACCATTAAAGTAAAATCTCTTTATTGCTAATTGTCCAACTGAATAATTTGGTCAGAAAACTTAACCCAAAAGAAACTCATATGTAGATTCTTATGCTTTGGTGAAAAAATGACTGTGTGGTATGATTTCATGGGGGCTGATGCTCTAATTTTCTCATCTCTTCCATCAACGAAATTCTCTATCTTGCAAGGACTGCTGCCTAAAATAGCACCATCAGACCTTCACCCACTAAACCAAGCCTTCAATTCCTATGAAAATATAGATGTTTGAGGGAAGACATTCCCACAAACTGTGCTTAGCTGCCTCTGGGAGCACCTTTGCTCCCAGGGAGGGAGGAGTCAAAGGAGACAGCAGTAAAGCATTTTCTGCTGCCATTTGGATATGGAGGAAATGAGGTTTCTAGAAAGGTCCTGAACAGATTTGCTACATAAGTGCCAAAGTTATCTCTTTGAAGTACATGTCTGATCTCTGATTATTTTGCTCAAACCTTTTAATTGGCTTCAGACTCGACCCTCACCTCACCTTTGCCACCCCCAAGCCAGTGATCCAGAACTTCTTTCCATTCCCCAACTGCGATTTATCTTCAAATTGTGACACATGCCATTCCTAATCCTTAAAATATTCTTCCCCAGTCCACTTCCCTGGATTGACTTTTACCAACACAGAAGGTCTTAAATTAGTGACCACTAGACCTAGAAGGCCTTCCAGAAACTCACAAATTTAGGCATGTTGCCCTTCATAGCCTTCTGTGATTCCTCTTCTCTAAACTTAAAGTTGTCTCCTTATAGAGCAAGGGCTGGCAAAGAATAGCCCATGGACCAAATCTGGGCAACTTCTTGTGTCTTTCAATAAAGTATTATTGCATCACAGCTATGCCTAATTCTTTATGTATTATCCATGGCTGCTTTCATACTGATTCTTTATGTATTATCCACGACTGCTTTCATACTGATTTTTTATGTATTATCCATGGCTGCTTTCATATTATAAAGGTAAAGTTGAGAAGTTGTGATAAAGACTGTATGAACTGCAAAGCCTAAAGTATTTATTGTCTTCCCCTTTACAGAAAATGTTTGCCAACCCTGTTCTAGACTGTAAGTACCATATAAGCAAGAATAGCGTTAATCTTGTCTGCTATTGAATTCTTAGCTGTCATAACCCCAGGATTTAGCTGAAAGTAGATCTTCAATAAATATTTGTAGAATAAAGACAAATCTCACAATTTTATCCAGCACAGTGTTGTCTATATGTTACAGCCAAGTAGAATGGCTAATGTAACACAATTAAATTTTTTAAAACTCCATAATATTTTGTATTTGTTTCTGAGAATTGACCAATGGAAGGATGTCCATATGTTATTCCTAGCCTTTATACAGTATTTCTCATCCTGAAATGAAAAAGAACAATTTCCAGTTCAATTAAACCCAGAAACTGCATGAGCAAGATGATAATGAATTCATGTGACCTGTCTCCAGGTCAGACCAACATTGACCAGTTTTACTAGAATTACTGATTTTTGCAAAGACTCAGTAGCACATCCTCGTCCAGGTCAAATTTTAAAAATACTTTGGGGGTGCAGTCGTCCAGGTCAAATTTTAAAGTTACTTTGGGGGTGCAGTGGCTCACACTTGCAGTCCCAGCTACTAGGGATACTGAAGTGGGAGTGCCACTTGAGTCCAGGAGTTCAAGACGAGACTCGACGACCTAGAGAGACCCTTGTCTCTTAAAATAAATAATAATAATTTGGGATTCCCAGAGAGTTTCTCAGTGAAAATGCCAAACCGAACCACATTAACTACTCTTCCATAAGGGCAAGAAGGAATTAAGATTTTCCATACTAGTAAGTGACTAAAATTAAATGAACAAAATTAAGAGATAGACAGCAAGAAACATGTTTGTGCTGCTTTCTCTGAGGACTTGGACATCTCCTTTGTATTCACTCTAGGAGGCCCAGCTTACACCTGCCTCTAGCAGGGCTTGTGGATTTTATTACCTCTCCAAATATGAAAAAATATAGACTTAGTTTGCAGACTCTTGACTTCCTCCGGGAGAGGGTTCAACATCAAAGCAACTATTTCTACAAACATTTAAAGCATCTTTTCTCTTCCTGCCTTCCCTTCCTGACTGCTTTGCTTTTGGAAACACTAAACACACCCAGTTTTCCAGGCTCCGATGGCTCAACAATACTACTTTTCCTTAGCAAAGAGCATATTACTGCCATGATTTATGGCTGGTGAGTAATTAGGAGCCTGTTGCTATGGTCTGGGGTTGAGATCAAAAGAACCATGTGTCAAAGTGAAGGGAGGGGTGGCTGGAGCCCAGGCAGAAGGGTGGTGGTGTTTGTTTGTAATCCTAACCAGAGAGAAGCTGGGCCATCGCTTAATTGGGAAAAGGCTCAGCGTCTGAAGAAAGCTATGAAAACGGAGCCTGTTCTAGAAAAAGAATCCGTGTGTTTTGCAAATCAACAATATTTAGTGATAGGTGAATCTCCAGGGGGCCTTGAGGCTGGACGGTTTGAATTAGTACTCAAAGGTTTGGAGGAAAAAAATGTGAAATTTATGAACATTGAGTATAAAAAAATTGTCCAAATGGGTTCGCTTATGAGATTTCTGGTATTTCCTTCTCTGGTCAAGAGGAAATGCCAAGGGAAGGACTGCAATATTTCAGTACTTCTGTATCTGCAATCCAATTTCCCAATGAATATCGATTCTCTTTCTCTTTATCCCTCCTCCTTCCTGGCCACGGAGGAGGACTCTGGCATCAGAGATATGGAGCACATGGGTGGGTCCAAGCATGGCTGGATGGAGGTGTATGGAGCTGGTTGGGGGTTGGGCAGGCAGGAGGTGAACCAGCTGGGCTCCGAGGGCTCTGGGGTTTCATCTGCTATGTATTTACGACTTTCTATAAATCACATGTGCGGCAATGGAAAAGGCCTTGGACAGAGTATAAGGAAACCAGTTTTCCAGTCCTGGCTTGGTTTCTAACGAGCTGTGTGGCCTTAGGCAAGTCAAGATTTCTAGGTCTCAGTTTCCTTATCTGTCAAATGAGATTGACTGACTTTGATGTACTCTAAGTTTTCATTCAGCTCTCAAATGCTATGGTCAGATTCCCCTTCTTCAGCCCCTGAAACTGCAATGTGCATTCCCTTTCTGAGTAGAGGTCCAGTTCCATGTTCCTTTTGAGATAGGAACGCTGAACCTGGGTGCAACTGGAAGGCATTTTAAAAGGGAATATTCAATTCTGAAAGAGGAGCGTTTGGATTCAAACACACACAGTGTGCAGATTGCCTAGACTGAACCGAAAAGACCTTTTTGGTGTTCACAAAGTAAACATAAAGCAACTGCGACCTCATTCACCTCGTGAAACCACAGATATCCAGATGATGCGATTAGGAACAGGGCTGCATAAAGCTAATGTCCTTTCTCAGTGTTTGGAGAAACCAACAGTGTAGTGGAAGGGACGGCTTCAATTTGCGGGGGGGGATTTTCCAACTTTTACCCAAGTTGCCAGAGAGAGTTGCAGATGACATTGGAAAAGCTAGGATCCTTTAGAAGTTGTGTGTGTGTGTGTGTGTGTGTGTGTGTGAGAGAGAGAGAGAGAGACACAGAGAGAGAGAGAGAGACAGAGAGAGAAAGAAAGAGAGAGACAGAGAGAGAGAGAGAGAGAGAAAGCAAGCATGAGCATCATGTGGGCTCGGGCTGCTGGGGCCTTGGCTCTGTCCACATGACCAGTATACCATGCTGCCATCTAGTGTGGGCTCAGAAACTTCTTGGCGTGCTTAAGAGATGTAGATGAGCATAAAGAAATGAAGGCATAAGTACCCAAAAGCTCCCAGAAAGAGGCACCATTAGTGTTAAGTGACGAGACCCCCGCAGCCTCCTTTCTCCCTCTGATCACCCCACTTCTAGTTAAGCACACACTTGCTTTTCTATGTAGCCTTCTTAGCATTTATGAAAAAAAATCTCAAATTCTACATGAAGGCTCTACCCATTGATATTCATGCATTCTCCTTTTGAAAAGTAAAAAGTTAACATCAAAGGTCATAAAAAAAAGTAAACGATTTGGTGGAAAACCAGCGGAAGAATATACAGATTATCCCTCACTGTGTTCCTCAACAGGAAAAGTGTCAACCTGGAGAAGCTTACTTTGCAAATTATACAAGGAGATTTTATTTTCAAGTCAGCAAAAGGTGGGTATCTCAGGATTGATGTGACACCATGAAATTGTACCCCTGAATGTCTCTCTGAAGCACATGCCCTACAGTGGAAAGATATTCTCGATAAGGCAGATAATGGGTGGAATTATGCTAATCAGGAAAACCTTACAGGGTGAATAATTTAGTAACCTTTTTCTGAGAATAAGAGCCTATTTTAAAGTTCTAAATGACACCATAAATGTAGTCAGGCATAGATTTCCATACTGATGTGGGATAATAAACACAGCCGGAGTCTGAACCACCTTGAGGGACAACCTGCTGTGCTTATTATCCTGTACTTCCCTACTAATCACTGGAGCCTAAACGTTAATCCTCATGGCTTTGTTTACCTAGCACTTTGTCAAGTCCAATACATTTTGGTTCTTTTATCTTTCCCGGAAAGACAACTGTAAGCATGGAACTGTTGTCATTTTTCTCCTCCTCATGGACTTGAGATCTTTTGTTATAGTCTAAAGTCCACATTTTAAAATTTGAATTGTTGCTCCAGAGTTTTAAAAAATACATTATTAGCATCACATGGATGCCAAGACTGAAATAAGTCTTACGTTGCTATCTACAAATTTCACTGAAACACTAATAATGTTTATGTTTCTAGACATTCTCCCATTGTCACTTTGGCTGCCTTCATGGGGAGTAAATGTTGTAGTGACAAAGCTTTGAAGGAATAAATTTATTTTACTATAATACTGCTCTATTGTTTTGCATATTTGGGTTTTGCCAAAGATTCATTTCCTCAAAAGCTTCCAGTGATAAGAAGAGTTGAAAGTCCACTCTCTCATCTCTATTCTTTTATATCTGCAGTGATTTGTGTCAAAGACACACTGATAGACCCTCTTAGCAGAACTCAGGCTGCAAATCTTACTGGTGATCTCCCTTACTTAAACCATCTGAGGAAACGGGAGGGCTGGGAGAGAGAAGTCACTGTACAACTCTCTGTGAACAGTGACCAAATGTTCAATCAGATGCATAAGGAATAGGCTAAATGCAAACCTCAACTCAACCTTTCTGGAACAGGAGTAAAGGTTCTGGTGACACTCAACTATATGAGTAGTGGGAAAGGAAAGGGGAAGGGAAAAAGACCATAGGATGGGACCGTGTTTATTCCATGTCCATGTCCCAGTGCTCTTATTATTTACCATGTGGGAGAGACGTATGCACTGACCCCTGACATTTAAATAGGTTATGGATCCTTAAGCCCACACACAGGATGTCGTTGACGCTTCCTGTGGAGAAGGAGGTCTTCTTACTGCAGCATTGCAGCAACTCTCCACAGGGCAGGTTTCAGGGGGTGGACTATGTTAAGTAAATAGGGACAAAGGTGACAAAAACATATCCAAGACTATGAATGAAGACTTAGGAATAAGAAGACTGAAAGGGTTTGGTGAAGTGCACAGACTTGGAAGTTAGATGTGTGGGTTTGAATTCCATATTGACCCCTTCTGAATTGTATAAATTGTGTAACTATGCTCTGCCTCCATTTGCTCATCTTTAAATGAGTAGGTGTTTTTATGACAATAAAAATCACTACTACTATTATAGAGATAATAATACCTACTCATGGGATTGTTGCAATGATTACACAAATTAACAGGTTTAAAGTATATAGAACAATGTCTTGCATGTAGTAATTGGTCAAGACATGTTATGAATTATTATGTCATTGTTAAAATTAATGGAAAAATTGGGTCTGGGTACTCTTAGCATAACAAAAAAAAGAGACAATGAGCTCAATTTTTGAACATATTCGTATCCATGGATCAGTGGATCACCTAAGTTATATACCAATCAGTTTTGCTTTGGACCAAGCAGGAGATTCAGGGACCCAGGACTGGCTATATAATTTGCATGCCCCCATGCACAATAAAAATAGGAATGTCTTGTTCAAAAATCATTAAGAATTTCAAGATGGTGACTGACAGCAGAACATTAAACCAAGCATGGAGCCCTTCTAAACGTATGGTCCTGTGTGACTGCACAGGTTGCACACCCATGAGGCTTGCCCTGCAAAGGCCACATAAATCATGGCCTCTGGATGCACAGAGCTTACCTTCTAGCCTCAACTGCTATGTGACCTTTTTCTTTTCACTTGATTGCTGCTGTTTTATCCTTTTGTGGTAGTGTGTTTGGTGTTTGAATTCATGGCTCAAAACACATGCTTCCTGGAAATCATGTAAGAGCATTCACACTCTGTCTCTATTTCCCCACATTTCCTGCCCTCTTCAATTCACTGCAGTCTCGCTCTTGCCCCCCACCTGCCAAATCTTCATCCTATTCCAACACCACTGTCATCTGCTCTGAAATTTTGTGGGTGGAAACCAATGGCTTCTTAATTTTCTTCTTACAGTATTCGTCCCATTTAAACTATTTAATCATTTACAGCTTGACAGTGGGTGACATTCTCCTAAAACTCTCCTCTCTAACTTCAGTATATGTTACTTCAAAGTTCCCTATGTTTCTCTTCTCTTTTTCTGTTTTTTTTTTTTCTTTTTTCTTTTTTTCCACTTCCTCAATATCTCGTAGTCCTCAGGGATTTATTTGTAATTTTCAGTCCTTGTTCTTATTCTTTCTCTATGCATACTTCTTGAGGATCTTACTTGCTCTGATGACTTCAACTACCGCTAAACAATGTGAATTCTCAATAAATTTATTCACCCTTTTCTCTGCTGATTATAGACCCGTATTTCCAGTTCACTCTAGACAGCTGTAGTTGGACATTCTTAAGTAACAACTCACTCAAAACGCCTCCGACCAGTTAATGTTTTCCTCATTCCTCTTTCTTCTATTGTAGATTTTTATTACACTATGACTTAGTAACCCCAGATAGAAACTATGGTCATCCTCAGCTTCACTGTCTGCCTTACCACCCAGAGCCCAGTGCTTCCCAGCTGCAGTTTATCCTATTATCTAAATATCTCTTGAATCTTTTCCCTTCTTTCCTTACTAGCTTAGTGCCCACCACCAAACTAGTCTGTCAATCTTCATCTGTACTAGTCGGTCTTCTCATTGGACTCATTCTCTAGGTTTTCTACATTCTAGTTATATTCTTTACTTATCCTAAAAATGTTTTCTAAAATGTAAAGTTGTTCAAGGTAAATCCTGCTTAAGGACCTCTATTTTCTGGGGGACAAAATAAAAACTTCTTTGGAGAAGCACAAAGACTTTTATTTTTCTGATTCATTCCAGCTTATTTGAGGTTGGTCCTAGCTTTTAGTCTTCCTAATCACATACCTCAACTCAAGCCATCTGCTGACCTTCCACCTTGTGCTGTCATCTCCTAGGTCTCCATGCCCTTGTACATGCTGTTCCTTATGTCCAGAAATGCTTTTCACTGCATTCTCTAGTGAGTGCATTCCTAATTATCTTTCAAGGTGCAGCTTATCTGAGACATATTCCAGGAAATCTTTTCTACTTCCTAAGCCCCATAGCACTTTGCGTGCACTTCCATTGATTGCAATTATGTGTTCACTTTCTCTGCAATTAGTGTTGAACTCTTGGAAATCAGCATTATGCTATATTCTTCTTCATATCCTCAGCACCTGGCACAGTCCCTGGTTCAGAGTAGAAGTGGAAACAATGCATCATGAATGACCATCCTCTGCATAAAGTCAGAGGTTCACTGAAACCTCTGACTCATAAACATTGGGAGGGTGTGTGTGTGTGTATATGTGTGTGTGTGTGTGTGTGTGTATGGAGTTATAAATGGTAGAACTTGGACCAAGGATAAAGAAAAATCTAACAACTTTCTAATAAACAAATATCCAATGCTACCTCTGGATGCTCACATAAAGATGAGTTACCCCAGTCTCCACTTTGTCCCCGTAGAGGAGAGATTGGCATTGGGTTTGAATATCTTCTTGAATTTCTTATCTCTCAAACTTATACAGTAACTGCTTTGTTGGATAAGATACAGCAAAAATATCTCACAAATAATAGAGTCTGTGATATTTCTACAGCATCAGCAGTCCCTATTCTTTTTTTGAATCTCTACTTACCCCTTTTTCTGCACTCAGATGTTTGTAATTAATTTTGTTATGTCTACTGTGGAGTGACTATTACACTTCTACTTTTCAGAACTTTTGTGGTTGGGCATGGTGGCTCATGCCTGTAATCTCAGCACTTTGGAAGGCCAAGGCGGGCAGATCATTTGAACTCAGGAGTTTGAGACCAGTCTGGCCAACATGGTGAAACCCTGTCTCTACTAAAAATACAAAAATTAGCTGGGTGTGGTGGCACACACCTGTAGTCCCAGCTTAGGAGGCTGAGGCAGGAGAATTGCTTGAGCCCAGGAG
This sequence comes from Chlorocebus sabaeus, assembly GCF_047675955.1. Taxonomy (NCBI): domain Eukaryota; kingdom Metazoa; phylum Chordata; class Mammalia; order Primates; family Cercopithecidae; genus Chlorocebus; species Chlorocebus sabaeus. The sequence continues at coordinate 25,400,031 of NC_132921.1, forward strand.
GTGGAGAGGTTGCAGTGAGCCGAGATCACACCACTGTTCTTGAGCCTGGGCAACAGAGCTAGACTCTATCTCAAAACAAACAAACAAACAAACAAAACTTTTGTTTTTGTGAGAGAATGCCCAAAATATCAGATATCGAATATATCTTTTCGTTGATTATTAAACCCTGGAGTCAGTCTGGTCACATCATCTGTTTAGCTCCTTGGGTCACAGTGGTCAAAGTTACAGAATAAGTCCTCATATACATCAGTGCTGCTCCCAAGATAATTACTACCTCCTGCCATCAACAAGCATGCTTTTCTCTCACTAGGTGAGAAAAAGTAGGTACCCGTGAAGAACATCTCCATGATTGAAATGCAACTCCAGCTGTATTGTCAGTGGCATTTGTATGTGTCTATGTATTTTCATGAATATTTGTAAAACTTCAAGTGTATCTACAGCTCCAAAGCTAATTTCCTAAGGACTAAATTCAACCATGCTGAAGAAAAAGCAAGTTGTTTCTTTTCAAGTAGTCTCCCCTTATCTGTGATTTTGCTTTCCACGGTTTCCACAGTCAAACACAATCTGAACATATTAAATAGAAAATTCCAGAAATAAACAATTCAGAGGTTTTAAATTGCGCATGATGAAATCCCAAGCTGTCCCACTCCATTCTGCCTGGGATGTGAATCATCCCTTTGTTTAGCAGATCCATGCTGTGTATGCTATCTGCTCATTAGCCACTTAGTAGCTGTCTCAGTTATCAGATCGAAAAAACATAGTATATATAAGATTTGGTACTATCTTTAGTTTCAGGCATTTACTAGGGGGTCTTGGAACCTATCCCCTGCAGATAAGGGGGGACTACTATGTGTATCTTTGGCATCAAGACAGTTAGATTAACAACAGTGATGAATGATGCAATGGTAGATTATGTTTCCAACTACATTTGTATTCTTCTGCAATGTTTTAAGTCAATCTTGGTTGCCTTCTTTTATCAAATTGAAAGCTGCTATGAGTCATGCTTTATGACCAAATTACATCTGATAAAATAGAGGTTACCAAATGTCCTAGTAAAGACCACAAGTTTTAAAGTTTCCTCATTTGTCAACTGGGAACAAGACTCTTTCATACACTTGTGTACAATGATTATTCTGCAAAGTTCTGTAAAAGAAGTCTACCAAATTTTTGAGGCAGCACATTCAAACGTGTTAAGCCTGTGTTTGCTTAGAACTGGAAATGTTTTTGGATAGGTCAAGTTTGGGGACCAGTAAGAGAACTCATGGAGAATTGTTCACAACAGAAAGCAAAAGTAATTTACAGATCATTGTGAATACTGTGGACTCTAGGCTGTTCTGTATTGTAATGTAACAAAGGACTTAGTCTCTGACCCTGAACAATTTTCAATCTATCATCACAAATGCCCTAGGAAGTCAAAACAATGCATCACAGATTAAGGATGCATTAACTAGCAGTCATCGTCATTAAAATCCTTCATCACGGCCAACTTTCCAAGAGGGTTTTAAAGGTTTAAAAGGGAGGAACATTGCTTGATATTAAATTGACAAATGAGTCTAGGCTGAAAAAAAGGATTGTATGAACAAATAAAACATGACCCTAGAATAAACATGAAGATAAAGAGAACTAGGATAAAAATGCAGAAAGAGTTGAAAACATTGGTGAGGTCAAATATTTTGGTTAGATGAGAAACCAAAAGCCTAAGGAGAAATAAGAGGAGCAGCATATATTCCAATGGAAAGATAGTGAACATAGATTTAAAAGTGTAGAACAGGGCCAGCCAACTTTTTCTGCAAAGAACCAGATGGTAAATATTTTTGGCTTTGCGGCCATACAGTCTCTGTCGCAACTACTTAACTCTGCTGTTGTTATGGGAATGCAGCCATAGACAATCCATAAAGAATGAGCATGGCTGTGTTCCAATAAAACTTTATTGAGTAAAACAGGAAGTAGACTGGTTTGGCCAGTGGGCCAAGGTGTAGAAGAATAGGGGGTAAATAAAAAAGCCAAATTAATTCACCACTGCTCTGGCACCATTGGCCATGCCATCGTGGGCTAGGGAATGCTTAATTCTGTATTTTTGACTACCATAAAACTTAGTTTGATTTCTAAAACATGATAGTAATAGAAATCTAGTGGTATGCATTGAACACAAAGAAGTTGCTTTAATTAACCCTAGAAGTGTCATTATGAGAACTTTAGGAATCTCTTTATTTGATACTGGACTCTGAGAGGTAAGGCGGCTTAATCATGGAAGCTATCTGTAATTAGAGGCAGAGCTGTATTAGAACTCAGGTCAGTGGATTCCTAAATTAGAGCTCTTCTGCCCTATTTGATGCTACTTTATTTATGTTGTTATTTTTCAAAGCCATGAAAGTGGTTTTCCATAAGTACAAACAGATGAACAATCTGTAAGATCTGGGACACAGTCTCAATTTCTTTTCTGTATTGTGGGTGAGAAATAAGATATTTGATAGATTCAGTATTGCTTAATATCAGGGGCAAGGACCAAGCAATCGCCCCTTCCATTTAAACATTATACTATCTTTGTGGAAAGTGCACTGCACCCTGGCCTGGGAGTTTTCTACTTCTGAAGATAGACATGCATCAATTCACCCACCATCCCTCACTCCCTTTTCATGAGTGACTACATTTATGAGATGACTGGTTGGGGCTGGGGATGCAGAACATTACAGTGAAAGACAACTCTCCCAGTTGGCTTCAACCTCTTTATCACCAGCCTTGCTTGCTAGCCCCAAGCATGAAAAGGTAGAACAACATGTGTATTTCAAAGATGAAAATCACTCTGTTCACAAGTGGCCAACACTGGAGGGACTGCTTTCACTAAATATCATTTTGACAAACCCTAATGCTGCTGGTTTAGCTGATGAAATTTAAAGCACTTGAGTCAAATAAATTGGATTACCACCCTTGGATTAAGATAAATCATTTCCCAAATTTTTGGTCTGTTTGCTTTGGCTGGGCTTGAATCCTGCAAACTCTGCTTTTGATAACCACACTAAAGCGGCAGGGAGTGAGCTAAGAGGCGGATATGTGAGAAAGATTGAAATAGAAAATACATAATCAACAAATGACTCTTCAGCTCTTTTTTTTTTCTTCTGGATGCTTCAGAACTTGGAACATTTCCTTAATTGCATTCATTACCCTGGACCCAGGAACTCTATCCCAAATAAAATAGAATTGGAGATTAACTATGGATTTATGAGGAAGGGAAGATATTACCAGTAATTCTTCTGTCTGTCCTTTATAAATTCAGGAAGGTTTTCTATGAGGTGGATAAGATCATAAAGTATACATGCTTATACCGTGGCCAAATGTTAGTGTGCTCTGTTTCCATTCAACTCCCTTGATTAGTGGAGAAACTCAGCCTGGCACTGCATGGGCTATTGCAAGGCTATTCAAGATTTGACTTCAGAGCCTCTGTGACTCGCCTTTAGAATTTGTGGTGTTGCAGGGCACTCAAGCATTTGCAAATTAACCAGCAAATATAGCCTAACTTCTTTGGTCACTTTCAAATTCTGCAATTGTCATCACTGAAATTGCAGACTTATCCAGGCTTCCTGGTAGTTAAGTGAATGACACCAACGGTCTTGTTTGAAGAGTGACCTAAAATTGTGCAATAGGCAAATTGCCTATTTTACTGGTGCTTTTCCTTTAGTGGTACCTTTTACCATCTCCTATCTTAAACACCACTTAAATGCATCTTCCAAGAGACCTATAATCTACCCTGCCATAACTGCTGGGGAAATGCATTGGGATCTTTTCTCTTTTTCTTTCCTATGCCAACTTCTCCATTGCCCACAATTCATTCATATTAAGTTATTGTTAATAACAATTAAAAGTCTTTTAATCTCTCCTGAGGGGAGCTACACTTAGAAAATTCTTTTTCTTTGAAGAAATAAACCTCTGTTCATACATTCTGGAGTTGACTTGTAAAAGAAAGAATTTGGGGTGTGGAGGAAAATTTCACTAGCCCTCTAATCAGTTTACATTAATATTCTCTACTCAGTATTTTATTGGCTCTTGGAACATGTAGCTAATCTCAAAGTTGCTGAGGTCAGTAAACCATTTGGAGAGCATATTTCCATATTGGCTTTTATGGAATTCTTGCTTAAATTAGGTAAAATAACGTGTTCTTTAAGTTCAGGAATATAGGCAAGCCTATCCTCGGAAAGTTGATTAGAGCTGGTTCCAAAAGGAATTCAAAGTCAATAAGGTACTCAATGCTATTGTAGATAACAGCCTCATCTGGGGATTTTCAGCTCCCCTCATGGTCTCAACTAGACAACAGGCTGGGCACAGAATCCTGGATAGTCAGGAGCAAGGATTTTTTTTCTAGGAAGTAGAAATCTTGAGGCTTTTCTTTTTTCCTTAGGAAAAAGAACCCCCCAAAACCAACAACCATAGGCTAAAGAATTTAATAAGATGGAGACTTTATTTAGAAACAACATGCCTCTCCTGTGAACACAGAGCTCACTTGGAAAGAAGCTATGAATGGACCTGCACACTTATTTTCTGGCAAAAACCCAGTCACATTTGGAGACCTCAGCAGCTGAACACGGAGTGACAGCTGAAAACTCAAACATGTTACAAAGATCAGAGACATTGCTGAATGCTCCATTTTGAAGTTTGATCCAAAGAACCAATTTATGTCATGTTGGTTTTACTGAGGAGAAGAGCTTTATTCCAAAGGCTCTTTTAAGCCCACATCCCCTCTTTGGCTCTTTCGGCCCTTCACACCCACAGGATTTCCAATATCCCTGGAAGGCATTTGCCCTTCGCAAATGAGTCCAACAGTGCTTAAGAAAGCATTAGGTGCTTCTTCAAGCCTACTTCCCCTTACCTCAGCACTGTGGATTCAAGAGCAGGCAGATCCCTCACATTCATTTAATAAGAGAGTACATTCTGCCTGAGGGCTCCTTGTCAATGCTGGGTTCTTTTGAAATATCTGTGACTTGTCCTACATGAAAGAGGACAGGGACAAGATAGATAACAATTTTACTACTATCTCAATGTTAAAAAAACACACACATTGGATACATGGAATAATGAGATAATAAAATGAGGGGAAGTTTTGGGTAAGGGTCTTGCCTCTGGAGGCTGACTGCTGGGGTTTGAGTAGTACCTGTTGTGTGATCGTGGACAGTTCATGTCTTGAAGCCCCTGTTCCTCAACCATTTAAGTATAATACTCCCTAGTTCATAGTGCTATAGTAAGTATTAAATAAGTTTAAAATGCCCTGTATGTGTAAGCACTCAATACATATGAGATAATAATATTAAATGTAAACTGGCATGGTTCAAAGTATAAATAAGATAGGCTGTTGGAAGCACTCAAAGAATACAGAACTGGGGTGATGTGGCTAAGGATAGATTAAGCTAAAATATAGAATTTGCATCTTTTCCATAGCCCTGTCCAGAAGGAATGTGTAAATTTCTTGCCATCCCTAAGGAACTAACAGCTTTCTGTTCCCATTTTGCATTCTAGGGGTAATTATTTTACATATGTATACTTTTGGAACCTTTCAAAACCACTCATGAATATTTGGGTGTAAACAGGCCTTCACCCTATTCTGCTGTTCCCCACTTCCTCACAGCGGGTGGTTACATTCCCCACTGCATGTGGACCGCTGGCCAAAGTTCCACTTCTGTGACTGGCCTCCATCCCACCCAATTCAATCCAATTCTTCAAATCACATCTTAGGAAAACACTTTACTTTTGGGTGTTTTATTAAATTCAGATGCATTATGTTCACTGGGTTGACTATTCTAATTCTAGGATTCAGTTTAAAAGATCAAACTGGTGTACCATGCCACATTCGCACATTTCCAAAATAAACCAGAAAATTTAGTGGAAGCCCCTAATTAACATGACTGCACCACAGTTTATAGTCTCGAACAATCAACACCTTCCTTCCCTTGTGGTAACTTTTCTTTGCAATTTCTTGCCTCATAATTTGTAGCTTACACTTCCTGGAATTTACATTCATTTTGAAGACATGTTTGATGACTATTTCTTTCCTTTGCTATGACCCTGGACCTGAAAAGCGTAACTATTTCTATCTCTATAGAGAACACAAGTTATACTCCCACTCAACAGTCCCACTGGACCACATGAAGGCTCCCTCCTAACTAATGGACCTCTTGGAGGAGGATTTTATTTGATAACTTGGTTAAAGAGCCTGAAATGTTTCATTATCAATTGCTTCATTGTTGTTGATATAGATTAATCACCAGTACTCTCATTCATTTATTTATCTTCTTGAAACTCTGATTTTCCAATAGGTACAACTCAGTTTTTCTGCTTTAATTTTCACTGGTTCTCCCAACCATTTGTTGTAAAGAATCATCTAGTTATGGAGGAATCACTAACCCTTTGGGACTCCTGTCCCATAGCTGAAATCTACATTCCTCCAGTTCTCTGGCAAGTTTTAAAGTTGTTATTTCTTTGTTTGTTTCAACAGATTTGTCCCTAATCACATGGAAAGGGCTGCTACAATATAGAATATACTTACTCCAATTGAGATTCCCAGTTCACAGATACAGTAGTAAACCTAATTTGCAAATAAGCCACAGTCATACACATAATATTTCACACACATATTAATATTGTTAATATTAATATTAAGCAGTTATTTGCAAAACAAATTGGTACAATTTCTTTATAAGATTGTTTTACAGGATTTTATCAGCTGTTGCAAGGGAAGAACTGAACTGCGAAAGGGATTGGAGTTGTATCTCATTACTCTTTCTTAGGGAGGGTATTGAATTTGGTTAAAAATCAGTCCACTCCTTTAGAAAGTATGTTGCAGAGAGACAAATGCAAAATGCCAGATGGTGGAGTTGAAACAGAGACCTCATTTGAGTCAATGAAAAGTGCACTGTGACTTACTATTCTTGTCCCATTAAATGTTATTTACTTTTATTTTTTTCTCCCACTTAACTGAGTTTTACTGTCTTATGAAATATATAAAACTTCATAATACACTTTAACCCTAATCTTATTTAAAAGGTTATTTCATATAGATCTACTCTAAATTCTCTCAGTCTCTATAATAACGAAATGCTCTTGGTTGACTTATTTCCATGGAACCACCAGTCCTAGGACATAATGAAGATAAATAATGGGTCACTTGTCATTTAAATTAATTCCACTTTTTATTTATATAATCTTGTATAAGAAACTGATTGTACTTTGAAAAGGTTCCTAGTTTGTGTCTATTCCTTCCAAGACCATAGAGAAGCTCAAGTGATTGTGTTAAGCTAAGTAATACTTCATTATCCTACCATTATAGAAATGACAAGGCAGAGACAGAAACATATCAATTATCTGGCTTTCTCAGCAACTGAGCTATTCCTTATAAGTAGTTTTGTCAAGAAATGAAGTGTATCCTATTATGAGTTAAAAATATTAATATTAATCATTTGGCATAGAAATTGGCTAAAAAAAACCTTCACTGTGTCCCACCAGGCCTGTCTGGCAGGAGACTGCCATTTATTAAAAAGAAAAAATCCCATTGTCAGTCTGGTGAGAGCCAACCAGGTGGCTCAGGGGAGAAGGAAAGAGTTGCTCCAGGACTGACCCTGGCCATGGCTACACATCCTCTGGTTTCATGTGCTCCCATTTGGGACTCTTTTCTCACAGCCTTTTGTGTGCTTCACCCGAGTCCATGCAATCAGTTCAGGTGACCAGAGTCTCCTGCCTCTGACCTACAGCTTTCCTTGGCTTATGGCTTCCTTTCTCCCAGATTGGTGGTATAAATCACACTGAGTTAGTACCCTGACATCTTGGCCTAAGGATCTATTGTCACAAATTGTCCTATGGAAATTCTGGCTCTAAAGGCACATAAGTGAATCAATGAAATCCTGAAACACACACATACACACATACATACATCTATTTTTCAGAAAATAAAAATTCTATGCTGAAACAACGTAGCTACCATTACTACTGAATTAGCATGCAGCATGTGTTCTCTGTGCTGGAATGCAAGGACGACCACAGGATTGTGGAGATGTGTTGGGCTGCTTAATTTTTCACTTTGCAGTCTAGGATGGCTGTAGTATCCTCTTTCTCATTTAGCCTATCAGCTATCAACAACCACCAGAAAAGTCATACCTCTAGTTGCTCAGTGCAGTTTCCTAAAATTTTGTTTGTTAAAATGGCATACATAAAATTGACTTTTTGGGGGTATACAAGCCAATAAATTTTAAGATGTGTGTGGAGTTGGGCAACCACTGCCACTGTCAGGACTCTGAGCAGTTCCATCACTGCCAAAAATATCCCTTATGCCATCCCTTTGAAGTCACACCCTCCCCCTCCCCCTAAACTCTGGCACTCTCAGATCTATTCTCGGTCATTACAATTTTGGTTTTTAGAGGATGATCATATCAATGGAATCACATAGTATGTAACTTTTTGAGACTGACTCCTGTCACTTAGCATGATACCTTTGAGATTTATATACATCATTGTATATATCAAGAAGTCATTCCTTTTTACTACTGAGCAGTATTCCATTACAGGGATATACAACATTGTGTATCATTCTCCACTGAAGGACATCTGGGTTATTTCTAGTTTGGGTAATTATACACAGAGTTGCTATTTGTGTAGGTTTTTATTTGAAGTTTTGCATTTCTGTAGAATAACACCCAGGAGTATGCTTGCTGGGTCACATGGTAAATGTATGTATGCCTTAACTTTTTAAGGAATTGTTGTTTTCTAGAGCCTCGATGCCATTTTACAATTTCTTTTTTTTTTTTGCTTTTTTTGCTTTTTTTTTTTTTTTTTTTTTTTGAGAGAGAGTCTTGCTCTGTTGCCCAGGCTGGAGCACAGTGGCATGATCTTGGCTCACTGCAACTTCTGCCTCCTGGGTTCAAGTTATTCTCCCACCTCAGCCTCCCCAGTACCTGGGACTACAGGCATGCACCATCATACCCAGCTATTTTTTGTATTTTTAGTAGAGACAGGGTTTTACCATGTTGGCCAGGCTGATCTCGAACTCCTGACCCCAAGTGATCCACCCACCTTGGCCTCCCAAAGTGCTGGGATTACAGGTGTGAGCCACCATGCCTGGCCCCCATTTAACATTTTCACCAGCAATATATGAGAGATCATCTTCAGCATCACTTGGTGTTGGGGGTACTTTAAAATTTTAGCCATTCTGATGGGTGTGATGGGATATTTCATTTTGGTTTGAATTTTCATTTCCCCCAATGACTAATGATGTTGAGTATCTTTTCAAGTGCTTATTTGCCAACCATGTATCTTCTTTGGTGAAGTGTCTCTTCAAATTATTTGCCCATTTAAAAAATAGAGTGGTTTGTTTATTTATTGTTGAGTTTTAAGTGTTCTTTATATATTCTGGATGTAAGTCCTTTGTTGGATGTATGATTTGCAAATATTTTCTCTCAGTCTAAAGCCTCTCTTCTCATTCTCTACACATTATCCTTTGCAGAGCAAATGGTTTTAATTTTGTGGAAGTCCAATTTCTCAATTTCCTGTTTTATAGATGTGATTTTGGTGTTGTATCTAAGAACATTTTGCTTAAACCAATACCACAAAAAATTTATGTTTTCTCCTAAAATGTTTATAATTTCATGTTTTACATTTAGATCTATGATCTATTTTGAGTTAATTTCTGTATAAGATGTAAAGGTTGTAGTTTGAGTTTCATTTTTTGTGTGTGTATGGATATCCATTTGTTCCAACATCACCGTGGCCTTTTTAAATTTGATTCTTGCATTTTGTTGAGATATAGAAAACCAATTGCCCAAACTTATTAGAACAGCTTATAAAAACGAAGGTTTTTTTTTTTTTATACCTAGAGTGGTTTTTACTCAATGGTCTTTCCCCTGCTCTTATTTTGGTTTGTGCTCTAGGTGGTTGAGCGTAATACCTGGATAACTGAGATTCAGCATACGTAAAGACAATGTAACTTCTTAAGCTGAAATACTATTTCTTTTCTTTTCTTTTCTTTTCTTTTCTTTTTTTTTTTTTGAGACAGAGTCTTGCTCTGTCACTCAGGCTAGAGTGCAGTGGTGTCATCTCGGCTCGCTGCAACCTCTACCTCCTGGGTTCAAGGGATTCTCATGCCTCAGCCTCCTGAGTAGTTGGGACTACAGATGTGCACCACCATGCCTGGCTAACTTATTTATTTATTTATTTTTGTATTTTTAATAGAGGTGGGGTTTCACCATGTTGGCCAGGCCAGTCTTGCACTCCTAAGCTGATACTATCCACCTGCCTTAACCTTCCAAAGTGCTCGGATTACAGGTATGAGGTGAGAAATATTATTTGAATGAGATCTCAAAAGATGTTGGTGTGTGAAAAACAAAACAAAACAAAAAACACCTTCCAACGAATGGGTCGCAGAGGCAGAAAAGCCTAATAGGTGCTCATAAAAGTGATAAGATTTCACACCGTCTAGATCTAGAAGATGAGAATGATGAAGTGCATAGGCACTAGTATGTCTATATTATGTAGATAACAGGAAGCCATTGGGGTCATCTGAGCCCAGTTGTTTTTAGTTTGCATGCCTATTGTCAGTAATTAAATGTGTGTTTTTGGAAGTCCTTGATCATCATCTTACTGCCAAATAGTGTTATGGGTTGAATCGCATCCACCCAATGGAGGTATTAAGTCTTAACCCCTAGTACCTATAAATATAATCTTATTTGGAAATGGGGTCTTTGTAAATGTTATTGAGTTAAGGTAGGCCATTAGGGTGTGCCCTAATTCAATATAACTGGTGTCCTTATAAGAAGAGGGAAAGTTGGACCAAGAGACAGAGAGTGGGGAATGCCATGTGACAGCAAAGGCAGATATTGGAGCAGTGCAACTTCCAGCCAAGGAACACTGAGGGTCTACAGCCACCACCAGAAGGGAGGGGAGGTAAGGAAGGCTTCCCCACTCCAGTTGTTAGAGGGATCATGGCCCTACCATCACCTTGATTTTAGACTTTCAGTCTCTAGATATGTGGAGACTAAATTTCTGTTGTTTTAAGTCACCCAGTATATGGTACTTTGTTTTGATAATCTTAAAAAATGAGTACAAACAGTTTACATCTTGTTGGCATTATCAATTTGTATTACTAAAGTTTTAGGTACGATCTACAAGATAAACTTTGGCCCTGTTCCCTATTGAATGCTCTCAAATTCAAAATTAAGAGCGTCTGGCTTAGAAATGTCAATGGGAACCCATGAACTAGACTTGTAGGTCAAACACTCTCTGTCCTGGGCATAGCTATAGATGTGCAGTAGGATAACTGCATGTGGTAATTGAAATATTAATATAGGCTCGTTCTGGCCCAAAGTCAGGAGTGAGATGTAGGAATATCCCATGTGGTTCTCCTGGCTGCTACGGATTCTCTGGGCTGCATGAAGCATGTCTAGATGCTGTACTTTTGAGTGAGTAGCGAGCTGGGTCTGTGTTATGACAGCAGGCTGGGATGATTTTGGAAGAGTTTGTGATAACTCAGAAAGCAGGGGAGGCTGGGAGAGCGCTGCCAGAGGGCTTGGAGCCCACCCAGGTCTGTTTGTCTTACTGCCCAGGCGCCTCCCTCAGCTCTGCTTGGAAGCAACCAAAAGGAGCGCTCCGGAAGGAATTCACAGAGTGCAGGCAGGGACCCAGTTCCGACTACTTAGGGGCATCTGACGGAGAAGAGAGTTCACTTCAAAAGTTCTAAAAATAAATATGTCATGACTAGAGAAGAATTTTTTGTGGCTTTATGTGGAAGAGCCTATTCATTCCTTTAAGACAAACAGCTAGAAGTAAGAGATGTGCTACAGAGCTGGCCAAAATAAACACGAAGCGGGTTGTTGGCGATGCCTCCTCCCAGTTGACAACCACGTGGGGTGGAGGAATTGCCATATCAGCTCTCAGAAGAGCAGCGCTCAGCCCCTTCATGAGTTTGTTCTGGGTGCAGGAACGTTCGCTGTCGTGCCTTCTTAGGGGAAGGTGGGCTGGGCAAGGGAGGCCAGGGCATTTCAGCACCAGAGACAGCCCTGTGGCTGCGGAGTGAGACAGTGCTCAGTCCTGGAAGGCTCTCCCCATCCCCCTGGACTGTGCAGGAGCTTCAGGGGGCTTCTGAATTGTTTCTCACTCTCAGATAATGGTATTTTTCTCCTGGAATAATTCAGAACTGCGGTGGACCTCAACTCTAGTCACTTTTCTCAGGGTTGCAACTTCTATTTTGTCTCTAGCATCTAGAAGTGACTTCTTCCCTGTTATGGGTTGAACGAGTCCCCGGAAATTCATAGGTTGAAGTACCTTAGAATGAGGCCCAATATGGAAATACGGTAATTGTAGGTGTAATTAGTTAAGGTCATTAGGGAAGATCGGTCCCAATCCAGTTATGAGTGGTGTCTTTATAAAACGGGGAAATCCGGACACAGAGACAAGCACAGAGGGAGAAGGCTATGTGAGGAAGAAGGCAGAGGTTGGAGTGATGATTCTCCAAGCCCAGGAAGGCCAGTGACTGTCAGCAAAGCACCAGAAACTAGGGGAAGAAACATGGAACCGATTCCTTTTCAGGCCTCAGAAGGAACCAACCCTGGGGAACCTTGATCTCAGGCTCTAGCCTCTGATACAATAAAACATTTTGTTGTTGAAGCCACTAGTATTTGGTACTTTGGTATAGCTATCCTAGGAAATGGACACCCTCCCCAGCATTAAATATGAAATCAGACAGGAGGCACTAGGGGTGGAGACTGGGCTGGGGGACCCATCCACTTCTCCACAGTGGGGTTGCCATGGAGAGGCTAGGGTGGCTGGCATATATCCTACTCCCTCAATGGACCTGACCCACCAGTGGCCCTGGTCTGTTTTTTACCAAGCCCCCCTTCCCTGCTGCATGCTGAAGAAGCCCTTCAGGGCAGCAGTAATGGGGAGAGAGACTAAGGGGCCAGGATTTCAGGTCGCAGACACATAGACAAGACATGACAATGAACTCCGTTTAAATTTAATCAGAACCTTGAAGACAGGAAGCTACAGACTTTAATTCCCTAAGGGATGATATATTAGGATTCCAAGTATATCAGTTATTCTAAAAATAAAAGTAAACATGTGAAGGAAATAAATTAATAAACACACTAGCCAAGTTTTCATTAGAAGGCTGCTGCTTTTCCTGCCCTAGAAATCGCTTCCTCAGTCAGGCCTGTGCTTCTCTTGTAGGCTGACCCTTGGAGTGATGAATGTGACATTCCAGAATGTTCTGTCAGAACCTTTTGCTTTTTTTTCTTTCCTCCTTCTTTTGTTTGCTTTCCACCCCAACTCTTAATAGCATTCTTCCTTTAAGTGAAATAATGCATGCCTTGAGCCTAATACAATGCTTAGCAAATATTTAAGAAAGGATAATTCTTTTCATCCACGGTTTCCTGTCTCCTAATGGTCCTTTTATTATATCTTCTTTAAATAAATGTATCTCAAACCTTAAGATATTCATAAAGTCAGAGATTGGAGATGTATTTTTCATTGCAGGCCCTTTTATTTATTTTAATAAAGCTTATTTATTAAATGTATTAATAAAATAAAATGTATTTGGTTGTCAATATTTTAAAAGAGTGATATAAATTTATATGTGTGTGTCTATATAGATACACACATTTATATATGTGACATTTAAATATATATTTATGTAAATGTGATATATAATTTATATATGTGATATACAAATATATATAAATGTGTATATATATTTGTATATATTCACATGTATGTGTTAATGTTTTTAATAAAGCACCTAAAAATGGATTTCCAACTTCTCTGAGGAAATTGTATGGTCTGGCTACACTAGGCCCACATTGCTGTTTGGCCACTTCTGGCTGGAGCTCAATTAATGCAGCCTCCTCACATGGAAGATGTGCAGCCTTCCATCTTTCTGTGTACCATCTGTCTCTTTCCCTCTGGACATTATGGCTGTGCCATGACCTGGAACAGTAGGTATGACTCCCTGTTTGTGAAGTTGCTCTTTGTTCCAACTCTGCTTTCTCCTCGTCTTCTCATTATTTTCCACAAGGTATTGTACCCATCAAACTCAATCTAAAACTCTTCCTGTTGAAGAGAAAACCTGCTTAGTGTTTACATTAACTGAATATCAGCAGTGTTTGCCAGAAATGGCTGCTTATGTCAAATTTGGCAGAGTAAACCGAAATCTGCACCATTAGTTTTGTTTAAATAGAATCGCTAGAGATCCACACCTATGAATGTATTGAGCTTGTGTTTGATACTTTCCTAACATTAATTACTAAGTAAATATTTCCTTTTAAATTTCATTTTATGAGCCAGGTTTCTAGGGACAAAATTGGACAGTGGTTCATGCAATCAAAGAAAATAATTAATTTTTATTAGCACTTTGCAGTTTGTAAAGTTTACAAAGTTCCTTTGTGTGAGTATTGAACTTGATGTTGGCTGCCTGTCATCATCAACTTGGCTTTGAGGATGATGTGCATTGGAACTGCAGCAGTAGAAAAAGAGAATTGGGGGAAGTTGTGGAATTACATGCTTCTAATTCTGTCCTTGCTGGGGAGCAGGAGAATCACAGTGTCTAAAACTGTCAGAGAGGTGGGTAATAAAATTCAGCTCAGTTCAGCCTGGAATAACTGAAGGTGTCTAACCTGATAGATGAGTTTCGTTCATGGTGATCCTCATAGGCCAGGGAAACTTAACATCCTCAGTTGGGAAATGCCTATCAGGTTTGAAGCAGAAATAGAGTCTGGGAAAGTAAGTATCAAGATGTCTGGAAATACAAGGATTGTAGGGAAGCTGACTCCATTGGTCTCAGCCAACAAGGTCATTCTTTGGAAGCCTCCTGGAAACCACAGGCAGAACCTTCCATCTGCAGCCTGCAGCCTGTGCTTCGGCTTGGCTGCAGCCACAGGGCAACAACTTCTGTCTTCCAATCCCACACAAGGGCTCTCCTGGGTGGAATCCAACCAGGGACCCACTGACTCAGGACTCTGGAAAATTAAGTTTTCAGACTTTGTAACCCTGGCTTTTGGGAAGAGAGTAGAAAAACAAAGACTGGACTATCAAAAACAATATCTGGGCCAGGCATGGTGACTGACTTCTGTAATCTCAGTATTTTGGAAGCTAAGGCTGGAGAATCTCTTGAGTCCAGGAGTTTGAGACCAGCCTGGGCAACATAGTGAGACTCCATCTCTACAAAAAATTTTAAGATTAGTTGGGAATGGTGGCATGTGCCTGTAGTCCTAGCTGCTTGGGAGGCTGAGGCATGAGGATTACTTGAGCCCAGGAGCTCAAAGTTGCAGTGAGCTGTGATCATGCCCCTGTACTCCAGCCTGGGCGACAGAAGGAGACCCTGACTCAAAAATATAAATAAATAAAATAAAAATAGCAGCTGGCATACTTCTCTGGGCCTTAGTTTCTTCATCTGTAAAATCAGAATAAGATGACAGACCTCCTGAAATGATTGTGGAGATTATATATGTGCTAGGGACACAGTAGCTTGCCATTTATCAATAACTTCTACTCTGGAGCTTAGAGCACTCAGGAAAAAACAAAATACTATTCCTAAGAACTACAGTGGCCTCGACCAATAAGGCAACATGGCTAAGAGCACAGGTTCTGGAGTCAGAACACCTGTATTCAATCTCAGCCTCCCTCGTTATTAACTGGGTAATTTAGACAAGTTACTTAACTTGCCTGTGCCTCAGTTTGATCAGTTATGAAGTGGATACAATGGAGGTACCCAATAACCTTCATCACAGAGTTATTGGGTAAATTGGAAAGTCAATATATATAAAGTGCGTAGCAATATTATCCTTAAATTCTCACATATTGTTTATCTAAAACTTTTTAAAATTTTGAAATAATTTCAGACGTACAGAGCAGTTGCAAATATGTTGCAGAGACTTCCATATACACTTCCCCCAGCCACCCTTAATGCTAACATCTTACAAAATCATGGTACAATTACCAAGCCTAAGACATTTATATTGGTATAACACTCACTATAGACGTCATTAGGGTCTCACCAGTTTTTTTTCATGCACGTCTTTCCCCCCCACTGCCAGTATTCAATAAAACATCTAAAAAACGGATTCCCAACTTCTTTGAAAAAAATGGAAGGTGTGGTTACACCAGGCTCATATTCCTGCTTGACTGCTTCAGGCTAGAGCTCAGTAAATGCAGCCCCCTTGGAACAGAAGATGTGCACAGAATCTCATTGTGTTTAACTGTTGCGTCATTTTAGTCTTCTCTGATCTGTGACAGTTCCTCAGTCCTTTTTGTCATTTGCAACCTTGACATTTCTCAGGAGAACTGGTGATTTTTTTTTTGTAGAATGTCCCTCAGTTTGCTTGTCTGATTTTTTTCTCATGAATAGATTTAGGTCGCATATTTTGGGAACAAAAGCCACAGGGAGGACATGGCTTTCACAACATCAGTGACGTTATCATTGATCGTTTGGGTTAGGTGATGTCTGCTAGGTCTCACCACTGTAAATAATCACTTTCCCTTTTGTTTGGGGGAAGATACTTTGAGACTATGCCCAAATTTGCTTCTCTTTAAACTTTTGCCTGCTGGTATAAGCATTCATGGGTGAATCTTGCCTGCAGTGATGATTATCGTAGTGTTCTGATAGGGGTTTTCTATTTTCATCCTATCTTCTACATTTATTAATTGGAATTATCTTGCAGGAAAGAGTTATCCATTTTTTTCCTTTTACTTATTTATTCTATCATTTATTTATAACAGTATGGACTCATGAATATTTATTTTATTCTTTGGGCATCCTTATGCTGGTAATACAATATTATTGTTATTTATTTTGTTGTCAAAATTGTTCCAGCATTGGCCATCGGAAACTCCTGCAACTGCCTCCTGAGTCCCTTCCACATGCCTCCATTTTTTCTGAGCCCCTCTTTTTTTTGGCACCATAAGATGTTGTAGGTTTATCTTGTATTTTCCCTGACTTGCCCTTAGAATCAACCACTTCTCCAAGGAGCCCTGGTTCTTCTTTTTTAAAAATTAAATTTTCTAGTCCTAGTTCTTTTTATTAGGGAATGGTATTTAGAAAGCAAAATTGGAAAGGGAAATGGTTAGTTTTAACATATATTTATAATTTTTTTCTTTAGGTTTTAACATTTTTCCCTCCCATGTGTCTCCGTCGTGGTAAGTTTTGTTTGTCTAATATGTGCATGATCTTGTATGTGGAATAGGGCTGTACGGGGCCCTTCCACTCTGGAGGAGAGTCAGACATGTATGCAGTTAATGTTCAGAAACTAAAGAATGCCTGTAGTTCCAGCTACTCAGGAGGCTGAGGCAGGAGAATGGCCTGAACCCGGGAGGCAGAGCTTGCAGTGAGACGAGATCACATCACTGCACTCCAGCCTGGGCGACAGAGCGAGACTCTGTCTCAAAAAAAAAAAAAAAAAAGAACCTGGTGAATGCTATGCACATTCTCAGATGTAGGAGAAGCATCTTCTCAGAGGAAGACGAGTATTCAGGATAGCCTTCACAGGGGAAAGAGACCTCTGCAGAGATCCTTGAAGAATGATCACACTCCTTGGATGGAGATTTGGCAGAGAGTGTTTCACAGAGGAGGAACTGCATGACCATGAGCCACAGCCAGGCACAGGTGCATGCAGGGCCTCTGTAGAGTACAGCTGGGAGCAGTGGGAGAAGCAGTCCACAATGGGCCCTGAAAGTCCTGCACATTCTTGCTGAGTATGCCAAGAGTACAAAGCCCCAATCACTTCTGATCAAGATACCTGACACTTCTGTTTCTCAGAGTATTGGCAATGAGCAACCTTGAAGGATGAGGTAATGTCTTTCCCCCCAAAGCAGGTTTGCTTCTGCATACTATAAAAATGGTGAGTCCCTTACACTCAGTGTTGTTCTTCTTTCATGATGCAACCTACTGCATATGCAGGTAAACATTATGGGCACTTGCATTGCCTGCATGGGATCAGGAGACATGGGGAGCCTGTAAGAAAATGAAGAAGTAGCTATAGCTTTTGCTGTGAGTAATAAAGTCCTTTGTCTCTGACCCTGGAGTCTTGTTTCCTCTGCTGATATGCATGAAATGATAACAGTCTAGTTTATTCTAAAAATCCCAGCCCCTGCACAGTTCTTGGTAAGATAAGGGTGGGATTTCAAGTTGGGAAGACAGGTTGCATTTCTGGCAAGAAGAGCCTGGAATTCACTTCCCTTTCATGTATACTCTGTTGTGGAGACTTGTGGAAAGTGGACATTGCAGCTCGTCTCTTCCCTTTTCCCCAAATGAAATACTTTTTAATTCATGGCTCAAGTATGATGGCACATACCAATTATTTGTATTTTTTATTAGTCTGTTTATTTGCAGATTGTGTTGCTCTTTATTTGTCTCTGTTGTGTTTGTGATTTCAGTACAGTAACTAGCAAAAGGTACTGCTTTGGTTAAATCTGCTTTTTTAATAGCTCTGGACTAGATTCAACTGAATCAGAGGTTATGCATGCCTACCAGTTGGATGCAGCCGGGGGAATCAAAAACAATTTTTCTGATGCAAGAACTTGGCATAATGGAGCTTTGAGAGGGCGTTGAGTCACCAAGGGGTCAGCAGGCCAGACGAGGCACCTGTGAAGCATGATGTTTAGAGCAAGGGGCAGGTTCAGAGGTCAGGGGTACAGATAAAAACCAGGATACAAATGTCAGGTGATAAGGCTAGATGCACAACTCAGTGCTTTGTAAATAGGTGAGAGCCAGGAGACCTGGAAGGGCAAGACAGGTACAGAGCAAGCTGAGCAGAGAACCACAAGGAGACCCAGCAGTTGGGAAAGACCTTGGTCACTGGAGTGAGTATCCACCCAGCAGGAGGGTCGATGAGCTCTCCTTCCCAGGACAGAGTCAGGCTCAGTGTGTGACTAGATCAGGAATAGGAGCAGCAGCAATTTGGGAGTGAGGAAACCAAGGAAGCGCTTTGTGAGTTAGCTCTGGCTTAACTCCTATACATGAAGCCAAGAAGAAAAAGACATTTTGAGGATGACATCTCACTTTTGAAACACTATAATAGATTTTCTTGGAGGAGAATAAAAATGTAGTGCATCTTTTTTAGTGCATCTTCATTAAACCCTGGGTCCTAGTGACATTTTTATTTTTCAGCAAAAGCATTTTGCCAGCAGATCAGACCTTGATGATCTTAAAAAAAAAAAAAAAAAAAAGTGATGCTATTGATGACAGACATGTTGTTCAACATGGTGATTTTTTAAACCAAGATACCACCTCCAGATATACAGAATAGACTCTTTGAAATGTCTATCAGGTTATGGAATTAAAAATATGTTTATCATTCAAAATGTGAGATAAAGGTTTCAGGGAAGCTGACAATGTAGAAATAAGCTTCTAAAAAAGGTGCAGTCTGGAAATAGACACATGCTCTCTCTGTCCCCTCTGTCCTGGCACACATAACCCAAAATTTGGACCCTCACATTTGTAACTCATTTGCATATGTAAGTGCCAGTTGGCAGTATTTTGAACACTTCAGCAGTTCTCTGTGCATTCGTCTAAGTTGGGGCTGCTACTGAAACCCTATTTCAATGTGTTTTGTTTTTCCTGCCATTTCAAAATGAAGTCATGAGCTTGGGACCTCTTCCAAGAAGGTCCAGAAAGTAACTTTATTTTTACTCTTTTCCTGTCCTATATCCCACATTATTCAATATTTGTGCAAAATGGTAACTGGAGGTCTTATTGTCATTTCCATGGATCCCAGAATGTCTAACAGTGATTTGGGGCAACAGTTGGGAAGCCATTCAAGGAAGATGGGCTTCAGGTGACCCCAGACACTTCAGCTTCTGTGAGCAGCATGTCATGATTTTTGGAACAAAATAAATAAAGCTAGAAGGGGGCAAGTAGAGAAGCCTATCACACAATTTCCAATTTCCCCTAAGCTTCTAGTTTTTTCTAGGTTAAATCTTTGTGTTGTCATAGATGCTATTTCTTTTTTCTTTCCTTTTTCTCCATCTCAAATTTCTTCTCTTTTCACCTCCAAGAATGCATCTGTTAATCGATACACAAATGTTTGGCTCTGCATCCAGAGCTGGGGGACATACAAGCATGGTTGGTTTACCAACAAAAACATTCACAACAATGCAGCAGGAAGGAGAGCTGGCAAATGTCTCTGAGTAGGATAATTCAGAGATGGGATCATTTTCAATTCAATTTCTACTTTAAATTTATTTTTTCTTGGTAAAGGTTCATACCTCAATGGTTACAAATGGGAATACAGGAAGACATCTCACCCACCCATTTTTCAAAGTCACCTTTTTTCTCTCCCTGGAAGTAACCATCCATTTCTTTTTATCACTTCATAGGTATTTTATACACATACAAGTGCTTCCCTGAAAGGTCAGTGTGAGGCACCAAGAAATAATGTTGCCCATGTTCGAAAAGAAGTGCTAGACCAAATGTGAATGGATAAAGCTGGGTCTCTTATTCCATGCAAAGGTTCCACTGGTGCTATAATAAATGGTGGTTGTGCTTTGCAAATCAGGAAATGTGAAGTCTAAAGACAGTTTCAGGGTGGGGGCAGGGAAGATATGATGCTGACAAGTCAGGTCCCAAGAAGCTTCTTTGTAGCTTCTTTGCTATTTTAATCCAGATGAAATAGAATGGAAATCAAGGGCAGCTGGCCAAAGTGTCTCTTGAATCATTGTCTTGCTACTAAGACCAAAGGGCTGGGTCAGAAACCCGGCTCTAGGTCTGGAGGGTCAGATCGATAAATAGACTCTCGAGTATTAATATGCATAAATGCCTCTGGGATTCCCCTGGTGTCGGGAGGGGAGGTCTTGCTAAAATGCAGTCACTGACTCAGTGGGTCCAGGATGTGGCCTGAGAGCCTGCATTTCTAACAAGCTTCCAGGT
Organism: Chlorocebus sabaeus; assembly: GCF_047675955.1. Classification (NCBI taxonomy): domain Eukaryota; kingdom Metazoa; phylum Chordata; class Mammalia; order Primates; family Cercopithecidae; genus Chlorocebus; species Chlorocebus sabaeus. The sequence goes on from NC_132921.1 coordinate 25,420,912, forward strand.
GCTACTGGTGTTGCTGATCCTCAGACCACACTTTGATACCAAGAACCTACACAGATGCCACTTCCAGAAATTTATTTTTCTATGGGCTTAAGACAGAGCTGGGAACTCTGACTTTTGATGTCTTTCTCTGTCCTAAGAGCTAATTCTGATGTAGGTTGACCTCAGAACATACTTTGACAATCCCAACTCTTAAACCTGAAATTTTATTTCTTTCTATGACACACATAGAGTCAAGAACATAGTTGTAGAGGAGAAGAGAACAGGCATGGGGAGGGGAAGGATGTGAAAGAGACAGGACAAAGCTGCAGGGAGATGCCCATCTGTATGATGGATAGAGGGTGAATCGAGTGCATATTCTACAATTCAAACTGATGATTTTCTTCTCACTGGGGAGCAGACTTTTTCCATTTCTCTGCTTTAGGCTTTGAGAGCAGCCCCAGGGAATGTCACCTGATACACCATTCCTTGAGATTTCTCCTTCCCTAGAAGCTTTGGTTTCAGTCATCTCATCTTCATTTTATCCCAGTAAAACCGGAGGGAGGTTTTGTGGAAGATCCCAGGGCCTGGAATTCTGATGGGCTGCTTTGCACAATCTCATCCCAGGACACCCAGATGCCCTCACTAAAGCAGATTTTGTCCCTGGACTCAGATTTGGCTTTCAAACACGGAACGTGCAAATGCTTAAAAGGAAATGTGCCCAGATTTTCGACACAGTCCTGACCTCCATTCAGGCAATCAGTAGGCACTGGTTCAGAATCAACTTGGCCTTGATAAAATGAGTAAAAAACGCCTGTCTCCCTTGCTGGTAAATTAGACTTTTCCTGTAAACTCAGGCCCCTCTGACAGGGCTTCCCAAGGCATCTCTCCCCTGGCAGTCATGGATACACCGTTGCTGTGTTCATCTGCTTCAAGGGCTCTGGGGGTAATGGGTCAAGTGTCCATTGAGAGTGAGCTGAGGAAGGAGAGAAGTGGCTGCAGGTGATGAATTTCAGCAGTCATCTTTGTCTCCTAGACTCTGAGACCCCTGCCTTAGGATCTCTAAAATAGTACCCCCTTCTCCTCATGACCTGCCCCAGCTGGACAGGATGAGAGAAGTAGCCTGGATGGAATTCTTTGTTGTCTTGTACCTCTCGTGTTGAGTGTGCTGCTTTTCTTCAGTCCCACTTGACCACACACAAACCCCCGAAGCAGACAGGGAGGGATGAAGTTCTCCATAACTGTGCACCTGCCATTGCTAATGTAGGAAGTGAAAATAACATAAACGCGCTCCATCCCACGCAGCACAGAAACACTAGACAAAAAAATCCCCTTGCAAAATGCCACTGAGGCTCCCATTCAGCCCACACCCTCACGTAGGCACAGCATCTGAGCACCTGGCTTGTGGGACATCACACCTCACACCTCGCATGCTGTGTCGCTCAGGGTGGAAGCAGGGAGATTTCGGCATTGAAACCAATGCACAGCCTTTTCCAGTTTACCTAGATTATTTAACTCCCCCAGCATCTCTTTGAGCTAATAGTGGAGGTTTGTTATTATTTTCCGTAATAGTACAAGATTACACAGCTTGTGTTATTGGTTGAATTGCCCCCAAAATTCATATGTTGAAACCCTAATACTAGTATTCAGAATGTGACCAGATTTGGAAATAAGGTTATTGCAGGTGTAATTTACTAAGTTATGAAGAAGTCATTGGATGGGCTCTAATTCAATAAGACTGGTGTCCTTATAAAAAGGACACATTTGAACATAGATGTTCACACAGAAACACCATGTGAAGATGAAGACAGAGACTGGGGTGAGCTTCCATAAGCCTAGGAATGTCCAAGATTGCCAGAAAACCACCAGAAGCTGGCAGAGAAGAATGGAACAGATTCTACTTCACAGGTCTAGGAGAAAACCAACCCTACAGACACCTTGATTTCAGACGTCTAGCCTCTAGAACTGTAAGATCATAGCTTTCTGTTGCTTAAGTTACCCAGTTTGTGGTATTTTGTCATAGCAAACCTAGTCAACTAATACAATCCTTAAGTAACACAGTGGGGCCACAAAATAGGTTGTCAGGACCCTTGCCTATTGTGACTTTAGTAGAGGCTTATTATATCAATAGGGAGTTAAGAGTGTGAGGGTTTTTGATAGTATTCATATTTCAAAAGCCAATGGCTGGATGTAGTGGCTCACACCTGTAATCCCTTTGGGAGGCTGAGGTGGGAGGATCACTCGAGCCCAGGAATTCAAGACCAACCTGGACAACAAAATGAGACCCCAATCACTACAAAAAATAGATAAATAAAAAAATTAGCTGGGCATGATGGCATGTGTCTGTGGTCCCAGCTACATGGGAGGTTGAGGCAGGAGGATTCCTTGTGCCCAGGAGGTCAAGGCTGCAGTGAGCCACGTTGGAGTTACCACTGCACTCTAGCCTGGGTGACAGAATGAGACCCTATCTTAAAAAAGAAAAAGAAAAAGAAAAAAAGCCAATGGAGGAGCATCCTCATCTTCCCTACCCTCCAATTCAGACCTACTTAGCAGCATCAACTTGTGAACAATCATTGCCCTCCATCCCAGATCACCCTCAGCAGGACCTTTGATACTTACTGTCAGGCAGTGTGCCCTTCTGTTCCCAGCAGCATTGCTGCATAGCAAACTCTCCCTAAACTTAGAAGCTTAAGACAATATCCATTTTATTATATCCTATGGATTTTATAGTTCAGGAATTCAGGCAGGGCTCATTTGGGTGTTTCTTTTTTCACATAGGCATTTACCAAGGTGAACAAGTGGTTCTCAGCTGGCAGAAGGGCTGGTCTGAAGGAGCCAATATAGCTTGACTTACATGTCTGGTGCCTTGGTGGGGACGGCTGGAAAGTGGGGCTCAGCTGGGACCGTTGATAAAGCCCTCTCATTTAGCATCTGCAGCACAGTGGCTGCAGGTTATTTGAATTTCTTGCAGGGATCCTGGTTTTCCCCATAATGAGTATTCCAAGAGCACAAGGTGGAAGTTGCATGGCCTTTTATGATCCAACATCGGCAGTCACAAGCATTGCTTCCATCATGCTTAACTGGTCAAAGTGGTCACAGAAACCCACCCAGATTCAAGGGGAGGGTTCAAAGATCTCACTTCTTGATGGGAGGAGAATCAAAAATTGTATGGTCATTAAAAACTAGCAACACTATTATACCATTCCATACCTTGGATGGCAAAATAAATAAATAAAATAAAATCTCTGCTTTTCTACTTTCCTCCAACCTCTGGCTTTTGTGTTCCTAGGGTTCAGAGATGGTGGATGGGAAGTATCCCCTGAGGAGTCCCCATAGTTGCCTATTTGCCTCTATTACAGTTGAAATTCTGTTCAAGGAAATCAAACTCTGGGCCCATGTAGTGTCCAGCTGTGGTCTAGACATTTCTCAGGAAGCCCAAATGGAGCTGAGCAGGACACTTTCACAAATTAGCAAGCTCCCACATATTTATTGTCCTAGTCCGTCATCTTCATGTGTCTAGATTTAATTGGTGACCTCCCAAGGACTCTCTCGTTCAGTATCTCTTAAAAGCAGCCACTAATGAAGCCCTTACTTGGACTATTTACTGTCTGCAGGAGCTTAACGACAGACTGAGTAGTCTGGAAGAGCAAAGCCTTCAGGAGAAATGGAGGCCACACGACCAATCTATGCCCTTTGGAAAATTCCACTGTTAAAACATTGGCTCTATATAGAAAATGTATGCAAAAGGGGACCAGATTTTCTGTTTGCCTCCTCTGACACTTCTATTTGTTGTTCTAGTCTCTCTCCACTTCTATCTTGCTCGGGGTTCCCAAGCTGTCTGAATTCCCTGGGAGGAAGGCTCTACTTGCAGAAGCCCAAGGCCAATGAGGCCCAGTAGATTCAAATCATTCTAACACTTACTTGACCCTGTAATACAAGGCACAATAGAAACAGAGACAATATGCAATTTGTATTTAATCCCAGTATTATAGTCTGGTGTGCATTCATGCATGAATGCACAAGAGAAACAGAGAGAGACAGAAAGAGAGAGAGAGAGAGAGAGAGAGAGAAAGGGGAGTGAGGGAGAGAGATAGTTCAACCATAACATACAGAGTAAGTTCTGTGAAGATAAAAACCATATAATGTTTACTTTAAACTTTGAAAAAATGCACGGTAATGTGATCAGCACATAACAGATACCAAATGTTTGTAAAAAGATGGACAGGAGAAAGGAGGGGTTGGTCAGGCCAGGTATACTTTCTCATTCCTTTCAGAATTCCTAGTGGTATCTCACGTATATGCTTGTGTCTATGATGGAATGTGGAACAGGAATGGAGAAGGAGCGATGTACTAACTGGGAGACCTTGACCACATAAAGGCTGACCAGAAGGGAGTGGGTTGATTACCCAGGTCAGCTTTGGATATACATGGTATGGACAGAAAAGGGATTGCCTATTTCAAGCATAGATAAATTTTATCAGCTGCTCAGGTTCATGTGCTACGCATTTTGGCTTCCATGAAGGAAAATGCTTATTTTGTACATTATTCAAAACTCATTGTCTAGTGTCCTCCTCGGGCCTGCATTCTAGCTGCCCAAAAGATTGCTCTTCTTCACCCACTTCAGAGCAATCTGCAGTTGGGATTTCTGTTCCAATTGAAACTGTTTTATTTTTTCTTTTCTTTTTGAGGTGGAGTCTCACTTCATCACCCAGGCTGGAGTGCAGTGGTGCCATCTCTGCTCACTGCAACCTCTACTGCCCAGGTTCAAGCAATTCATGTCTTTCAACCTCCTGAGTAGGTAGGATTACAGGTGCATGCCTCCACGCCCAGCTAATAGTTTTTGTATTACTAGTAGTGACAGGGTTTTCCCATGTTGGTCATGCTGGTCTTGAACTCCTGACCTCAGGTGATCTGCCCGCCTCAGCCTCCCAAAGTGCTGGGATTACAGGCGTGAGCCACCATGCCCAGCCGAAACTGTTTTCTAGTGTTTCATACACTTGAGTTCTAAAATGGGTTAAATCAGGTCGGGTGTGGTGGCTAACCAAAAGCATGGACTGATTCTCCAGTTTAAAGAACTATCTTGGGGCTGGGCATGGTGGCTCACACCTGTAATCCCAGCACTTTGGGAGGCCGAAGTGAGGGGATCACTTAAGGCCAGGAGTTCAAGACCAGCCTGGTCAACATGGCAAAACCCCAACTCTACTAAAAAATACAAAAAAATAGCTGGTGTGGTAGTGCACACCGGTAGTCCCAGCTACTCCAGAGGTGGAGGCACAAGAATCACTTGAACCTGGAAGGCAGAGGTTGCAGTGAGGTTGGAGTGGCACCACTGCACTCCAGCCTGGGTGACAGAATGAGACTCCATCTCAATCAATCAATAAATAAAAACCAAAAATAAATAAATAAAGTGGGTTAAATTTAGGTCTTCTTACTCTTGATTCTTCTAGACTTCATTATTCAACAGTAACCTGACTATACTTTTTTTGAAAAAAGTTATTTCATTATATAAAATATAGTTGTTCATTGTCAGTTCAATGTCCACTACTTCACAGTAGTTCTTGTTTCTCTGATGGAGGCCTTAGAGGTTTTTAGTAAGATGAATAACGTTAGGAAGTCACCCTTTTAGAAAGCTTAATGTCAAGATGATAGCAAAGCCAGATGGGGTGATGGGCAGAGTCAGTGAGAGAGTCCCAGAAAGCTTTGTCAACAATCCAGCTGGGAGGTAACAAAAGATGATCCCACGAGGACACAAAAGCCACTTTAAAGATGAATAGTTCTGAAGAAGAATAAAAAATATTTGCTGACTGATTAAAGGAAAAGAATCTGAAATGGTTTGTAAGGTTTCGATGAATGTGATTATGATGTTACAGCTGACAGAAACTGAGAAATCTGAAAGGGGATTTGGTTTGGGGAAAAGATAAGGGTTTGGTTTTAGACATGCTAAGTTTGAGGTCCCAAATAAGCCCTGACACACCGGGAACCATGGGCTAGTGGTGCACACTCTCCTCCCTCTACCAAGGAGTAGCCCCAATGGTCAAAATCACACGCACATCACGACATTTGGGGTGAGGGCGCGAGGGAGGAGTGGAGTGGTTGGTGCTCTCTCTTCCGCATGTAGGGACCGTTTCCTCTTTAAATTGTCTCCCTGTTAGAACTGTTTTTTCCTGCAGCTGGTGTGGTAAGGCAGGCGGGTGTTAGGACTTTTCCTGCTATGGTGGCACTCCATTCTATCTTTAAACCCTTCCTACACCTTAGAAACCCAGAGAGGAACTAGGATGGAACCTTCCAGAAAGAGCAGACAGTCACCCTACCCTTCCTTCCTCCCACCACCCAGGCCTTTAACTACATGGAGAAAATTAGTCTTTATGTTTCATATGTGGCCTGACAACACAGGTAAGAAAGAGACCAGATAGGCGTCTGAGTTCAAACTTGTAGCTGGAAGTCATGTTCCCTTACGTGGAAGTTGTAGCAGGGTGGCAGGTCATGGAGGGATGAAGGCCAAGGACTTGGAGTCCTGAGCAATGTTTTTCTTTATAACTAATGTATAATTTTGCTGGTGCTTAAGACAGCAGAGTGGTGGGAATATAAAATTAAAGTTACTCATGTTTATAGGATAATCTCATAATTGATGAAACCTATGAAGTTTCAAAAATGTGTTAAAAGAAGACATAAAAAGCAGACGTGTCTTGTAACCTAGCAATTCCACTCCTAGACAGTCACCCAGCAACAATGGGCACATTTATTCACAAAAGACATTTATATGAATGTTCATGTCAGCACTATTTACCACCATCAAAAATGGAATCAAAACCCAGAGTGCATCAAGGGTAAATGGATAAATGAATTGTTGTTAATTCATTCAAGGGAATACTCTACGACAATGACAATTACTAGGCCAAAGCTACAAGCAGCATGGCCAAATCTCACAAGCATAATGTTGAGCAGCAGAGGTCAAACTCAAAAGACTACATGCTGTATGATTATATTTATATGAAATTCAAAACCCAGCAATGTTATCTAGACTGTTAGAGGTCAGGAGCATGGTAACCCTGAGGGCAGGCTCAAGGGGACTTCTGGGATTCTGTTTTTATTTCTCCTTCTTAATTTCTTTACCTGGGTGTTTGTGATGCATGTAAATTTGTGAACACTTATGACTCATTTCTTTATATAATGTTATATGTGATAAAATTTGTGAAAAGAAAAAATAATCAGAGTGCAGATCTTTGGAAAAACTCTCTTCTACAAGTTAAATACAGGATGATGAACTAGAGAAGTCATTTGAAAAGTGCCAGAATTGCTTTGCTCAGTTCCACAGATGCTAAGAGGAAGTCTTCAGAAATGTACGTAACTACATAAAAATATCTAACTTACAAAGTCAAACCCCAAAATTAATAAGATCAAAAATTAGACAACTGTCTGGAAAATATATTTACAGTAATAATAATAAAGAACTCATGCAAAAGTCTGAGGAAATCTCCACTATTATATTCTCAGTGTTCTCCAGAGAAACAGAACCAATATGGTGACATACATTAATATATATAATATATGTACATTAGCATCTGTATTACAAAGAATTGGCTCACATGATTATGGAAGCTGAGAAGTTCAGACCCAGGAGAACTGATGATGTAGTTTAAGTCTGAGCTTGAAGGCCTGAGAACCAAGAGGGTTGAAAGTACGAGTTCCAGTCTGATTTCCAATCTAAAGGCAGGAGAAGACCCATGTCTCCGCTTGAAGACCGTTAGGCAGGGATAGTCTTTCTTACTTAGTCTTATATTTTATGCAGACTTTCAACAGATTGGATGATGTCCACCCACACTGAGGAAGGCAATTTGCTTTAATCAGTCTACTGATCCAATCTTATCTAGAAACAGCCTCAGAGCCACACCCAGAAATAATGTTTAACCAAATATCTGGGCACTCTATGGCTCAGTCAAGTTGGCACACTAAATATCAACCACACAACCACAGGAACACCTCACTTTACTGTGCCTCATATTATGCATTTTGCAGATATTGCACTTTTTAACAAATTGATGGTTTGTGGCAACCCTGTGTTGAGCAAGTCTATCAGTGCCATTTTTCCAGTGGCATGTGTTCACTGAGTGTCTCTGTGTCACATTTTAATAATTCTTGTAATATTTCAAACTTTTTCATTATTATTTCTGCAGATGACCTGTGACCAGTGATCTTCAATGTTACTGTTGTAATTGTTTTTGGGTGCCATAAACCAGGTCTATGTAAGATGGTGAACTTAATCCATCAATGTGGTGTGTGTTCTGACTGCTCCACCGACTGTCTGTTCCCCAATTTGTCTCCCTCTCCTTGGGCCTCCATATTCTCTGAGACACAATAAAATTGAAATTAGGCCTGTTAATAACCCTACAGTGGCCTCTAAAGGAAGAGTCACACATCTCTCACTTTCAATCAAAAGACAGAAATGATTAAACTTCATGAGGAAGGCATGTGGAAAGACTAGATAGGCCTAAAGCTAAGTTTCTTGCACCAAAGAGTTAGTCAAATTATGAATGCAAAGAAAACATTCTTGGAGGAAATGAAAAGTGCTACTCCAGGGAACACAAACGATAAGAAAGCAAAACAGGCTTATTGTTGATATGGAGAAAATTTTAGTGGTCTGAATAGAAGACCAAACCTGTCTCAAAATTCTCTTAAGCCAAAGCCTAATCCAGATAAGGCTGTAACTCTTTTCAATTCAGTGAAAGCTGAGAAAGGTAAGGAAGCTGCAGAAGAAAAGCTGGAAGCTAGCTGAGGTTGATTCATGAGGTTTAAGGAAAATAGCCATCTCCATAACATAAAAGTGCAAGGTGAAGAAGCAAGTGCTGATGTAGGAGCTGCAGCAAGTTATTCAGAAGATCTAGCTAAGATCATGGATGAAGGTGGCTACGCTAAACAATAGATTTTCTTTTTGTAAATTTTTTATTTTACATTTTTGTACATAGTAGGTGTATTTATGGAGTACATGAGATGTTTTGATACAGATAAACAATAGATTTTCAATGTAAATAAAACAGCCTTCTATTGGAAGAAAATGCCATCTAGGACTTTCATGGCCAGAAAAGAGAAGTCAATGCCTGGTTTCAAAGTTTCAAAGGAGAGGCTGACCCTCTTGTTAGGGGCTAATGCAGCTGGTAACTTTACATTGAAGCCAATGTCCATTTACTATTCTGGAAATCCTAGGGTCCTTAAGAGTTCTGCTACATCTACTTTGCCTGTGCTCTAGAAATGGAACAACAAAGACTGGAGAATATCACATCTGTTCACAGAATGGTTTACAGAATCTTTAGGCCCACTGTTGAGATCTACTACTTAGAGAAAAAGATTCCTTTCAAAATATTACTGCTAATTAACAATGCATTTAGTCACCCAAGAGCTTAGATGTCAAGATGTACAAGAAGATTAATGTTGTCTTCATGTCTGCTAACATAACATCCATTCTACAGCCCGTGAATCAAGGAGCAATTTTTACTTTTAAGTCTTATTACTTAATAAACACATTTCTTGAGGTTATAGCTGCCATAGATTGTGTCCTTTAATAGATCTTGGCAAAGTAAGTTGAAAACCTTCTGGAAAAGATATGTTATTCTAGATGCCATTAAGAACATTTGTGATTCATGAGAGGAAGTCAAAATATCAAAATTAATAGGAGTTTGGAAGAAATATATTCCAAACCTCACAGATAACCTTGAAGGGTTCAAGACTTCAGTGGAGGAAGAAATTGCAGATGTGGTAAAAATAGCAAGAAAGCTAGAATTAGAAGTACACGCTGAAGATGTGACTGACTTGCTGCAATTTCATGATAAAACTTTACTGATGAAGAGTTTCTTCTTATGGATGAGCAAAGGAAGTGGTTCCTTGAGATGGAATCCACTGGGGAAGATGCAACTAACATTGTTGAAATGGCAAAAAAGGATTTGGAATATTACATAAATTTAGTTGATATAGCAATAGCAGGTTTGAGTGAATTGATTTTAATTTTGAAAAACATTCTACTGTTGGAAAAATGCTATTAACCAGCATTTCATGCACAGAGAAATCTTTCATGAAAGGAAGAGTCAATCAATGTGGCAAACTTAATCATTGTCTTATTTTAAGAAATTGCTACAGCCACTCCAGCCTTCAGCAACTATCACCCTGATCAGTCAGACACGATCAATTATCATGACAAGAGCCTCCATCAGCAAAATATTGCAATTAGCTGAAGGCTCAGAAAATCATTAACATTTTTAGCAATAAGCACTTTTAAATTAAGGTATGTATTTTTTTAGACATAATGTTATTGCACATTTGGTACCCTATGGTATAGTTAAAACATAACTTTAATGTATACTGGGAAACCAGAGAATTTGTGTGCCTTGCTTTATTATGATATTAGCTTTATTGGGGTGGTCTAGAGCTGAACCTACAATATCTCCAAGGTATGCCTTTATGTCTAAATAGAAACATGCAAAAGACATGAAAGCAGGGTATTAATGGTTGATGGGGCAGACACCATTGACATGGATGATGGCATTCAACCTCACAACAACCCAACAGAGTCAGAAATATTTTTTCTCAATTTCATGGAGGAAGAATTCAGAGTTGGGTATATTAACTAACTGGGGAAATGTTTAAATACTTAACAGGGGCAAAAGGTCTTCCTGAGATAAACAAATAGAGAAAAAACATAGCTTGACACTTCAGCCTGGAAACCATAGGATTGGGGATAAGATGATCCAGGAATATAAAATCATGGAGGAACACAGGCTTTTGACTAGATTTTGGAATTTGTGAACTTGGAATGCAGAAAAGCCTTGTAAACCCCTGACAGCTGAGATACTGATTTTACAGAGACGCATACCCTCTTGAAACTTGAGAGTGAATGTAAGTAAATAAAATGGAATGTAGCGCTGCAGCATGGAGTTCACCTTGGAAACTTCTTTGCTATGAGAAAATAATAACTTAAAAAGTTTTGTTAGTGGCTGATCTAATGCATAGGGGAACTGCTCACCTATTGAAGTGAAGGGAAGAGAAGGATGATGAGGTCGCTTCTTTTGCTGTCTGAGAATTAGCTGCTCCTTGTATTAGTGAAATGATGCCTTGATATCTGCAAAGGACCCTTTGCTCTCTGATTTAACATCATTCAGCCAGCAGGTAATGAATGCAAAAGGCAGCTCTATGACCAAAAGCAACGATGACATGAATGGAGAAGACATGGCTCCCCAGGGTCACACTTATCTCTCAAGTATCTGTAAGGACAAGTCCAGTGACCTCAATAGAACAGATACATTAATGGATTCCCTGGACAGTGAAGATGGTGGCCATGTGAATTTCACTCTGGCAAAGGTGGTGGGAAGTGGGAAAAGGACCCACATCAGGCCAGTCGGCCATTTCCATATTCTGTTTCTTAAAACATAATCAGGCTTACACAGCTCTGAGGGCTACTTGCCTACTCCAGTGTCAAGATTAAAGATAGTATGGGTGGATCAGTTCACACCTATGTAATAGTAAGTTTGCATTAGGCTCTTACAGCTAATAAAATACATTCATGTATATTATCATTTAATTTATCATGTTTTTAAAGTTTCCATGTAATAAGCACATGCAGTTTCAATGGGAATGTGAAAAGAAACACAGAAATGAAAATAAGCTGTAAGAAGCTGAACTCATTTGGTTGAAACTTTTACCCCTCTATCCCTTAACTCCACTAGACTGCAAGGTGCATAAACCAGGGGCCGTGTCTTATGCATCTTTGTATCTCAGCACCTCTTATAATGCCTGAGCTCATAAATAAGCCATTCATGAATCAGATTATATTGTAAATTTGGTTGGCTCAAGGGGTTATGGTCCTCCTGTCTCATGGTCACACCAGGCTACCTATAGAGTTGGACTGCATGACTGCCCTTAGAATGGCTGCACTGATCCCCTGGAAAAGCCAGAGATCATTTTGATACATAGGCAAACATTGCTGCTCCTTCCTTACTAGGTCTTTTCAGTGTGTAAATTTGTCTTATGACAAATTAGATCACAGATGATCTAAATCTCATTAAATTTACATAGAAAATGTTATGCCTTTAATTGAAATCCCTAGTTTATTTTAGGACACGGCATTGTCACTGACAAGGCAGAATGCATTATTTGCACTAAATAACAAATATTAATATCAACCTTCTAAAAATGTAGCTTGGAAAACTTTCAAGAGAAAATAAATCACTACAGTTTGTATAGAATTGATATACATGCATGTATATATATTTTATATGCATCTATGCATGTCATTTGGGTTGAAATTACTTTTCCTATTGAATTTAAGTACCACAGGTATTTTAGTTTCACTACTTTTACACTATTTACTCCTGGGAGAGTTAATTACAAACAATTTAATTAAGATCTCTTACTCATTAATGTTCTAGTAGCTTACTAAGTTTGGGTTAGCTCAGCAGGTTGCAAAGGTTTAATTTTATCAGTTATCCTCCCATTAACTCATACACCATCAGTACTGTGCTTGTTTTTTATCCTTCCCTGCCTGGGGTACAGACAGAATTTAAAATATCATTAAAACTAAGAATTCAAGAAAGACTGTTAGTTGCCACCTGTCCTGATGAGGCTTAGATTTCCATTTTGATTCTTTAGAATACAAGATCAAGGATGCCTCAATAACGTTCTCTCCAATAGGACTAAACAGACAAAAACATATTTAATTTTTGACTAGAATTAGTGCAATCACATATGGTTTCCATTAGCTTTGTGAAAAATACAGATTTCAAAGAAAAAAATCTGTTCTATAGCTCATTAGAAGCCCAAACACCAAAGATATATATTTTGACTAAAACAGAATCACAAAGAATATACATGAGGGTAAGGAAAAGTATGAATCAGTTCTTAAGAAAATATCTTGCTATTTATTCTTTAATTCTCAAGACATTATATATGAGAACAATTTATACTTGATCGCAAGCATCACTAATATAGGCTGCCTCAGATGAAATATAAGACCCGTAAAACTCACGCTTACTTGTAAAAGTTAACACAGTCTTTTGTATTTTTTAAAAATTGACCAACTTTTTTTTTTTCAGTTATAACTTGTTTGTAAACAAATAACTAGTTTCATGGTTTAAACAGTAAAAAAGACAGTTAACGTACCAAGCTTTTTTTTTTTTTTTTTTTTTTTTTTTTTTTTCCCCCTCCTAGACTCTGGCCATGAATCTATGTTCTCTTATTGACCATGAAGTTTACTAATAATTATTGGGCTCAAATTGCCTTTCTGTTCTTGGGATTGCAGGAGGAGGGATATCAAGCTAGTAACGCTGTGTTTACTTAAGGGAAAACGATCATAAAAGGAAAGGGTTTAGTTCTTTCTTTGTTTCCAACTCTACAGCCTTGAAACAACTGGGGAGCATTTGTTTTGAAATATATACATTCTAATATTCTGAGATTTTTATCCAGAAATTATTATATTCAGGAAGAATATGATATTCCAAACACCTTTGCAAAATTAATGGGAAAATATAAATAGCATTTCTTTAACAACTTAAAGAGCAGTCAAGTTCAGATTTGCAAAAATACTTATTGTAAACTGATAAAGGAAAACAAAAAGGATAGATAAGAATGGGGCTACAAGGCTTTGAAGATGATGAGACTCAGGTAGAGTTGCAAGATTGAGCAAATAAAATTATACAATTATAGAAACAATTTTTTAGGATAGATTTATCCTAGAGACATTTGGGACATTTTTATCCTAAGAAAGTAGTCACTGTTTATCTGAAATTTAAACTTAGCTGGGCATCTTCTATTTTATCTGTTAACTCTCGACCCAAGGAACTAAGGGAATTTAGGGTTTAAGGTCAGAGCTATTTTGTGGCGCATTCCTCACTGGAACCTAGGTCTCAAAAAATCGTATTACTTCCTTTCTATGCCAGAGTTCTCTACATAATTGTCCCATGGACAACCATCTCAAACCAATGATTTTTAAGCATAAAAAATATTTTTATTTTTCAGGTGTCTCCAGTCTGAAGACAACCTTTCCTATTCCACAAAATGACACTATGAAAAATCATAAGATAAAAACCACCATTTGGCTTCCCTGATTATTCTGTAAAATGGTTATCTTAACATGGAGATCAAAATTGTTCTTCACTCTGTGATTTTATAGCCAAGTCATTTTATATGTATTAAAACTTAAGGAGAATTACGACCAGGAAAATTACAATTAGGAATCAGACTTGCAGTGTAAAACTTTGAACACTCATAAAACCCATTTTTTCCTCCTCTCTATTATTTTACCATCAAAAATGAAAGCTGAGGGTGGCTACTTACTGACAAAATGTATGAGTGCTGTCTGAAAAGACAATGATTTCTGCAGCTGAGAAATCTACACGGAAATGGGCAGCAGTTTGTTTCAGTGGCTGGGATTTTATAACCTAAAGCTGTGTTGTCTGGCAGGAAAAGTCAGTGCCTGGATCAGAAGTGTGAAAACATGAGGTCCTCTGCAGGATGCTGGGAAATGGAGCTGGTGATTCCCACAGTCTTTAAGGCCAGGCACTAAAACAGTGGCTAGTTTAAAAACCAAAATCTCAAGAACCAAGAGTGTATAAAGCACACTGTAATTTGTTTTCTCACACTATCTGCATGGTTTGCTTCAAAGGGGTTTAGGAAAGGGGCTGACTCACTTCGCTTTGTGCCTTCACTTGTTAGGAGCTTGACATACAGTCTGTGGTACATAAAAGAGGTGCTGATCTTTTCAATACAATGCAATTCTGTGAGCTTCTATCTGTTAGGTGATCTCAGGCTTCCATGGTTCTACCATCCAGCCAGGGAGACAACCTGGAAACAGCTAGACTAACAATTTCGTTTTTAGTTGAGAGCAAGCAGAGTATCAAGAAAGCACAAAACAGGAAGCCCCAAACCCTAAGGGCTCAGAGGTTTCTTGGAGATGTTACCAAATTACTTGCTAAAGATATACAGTCTACTAAAACATTTGCAAATGATATAATATGGTATCTGAGATTTGCTTCACAATGATGCCACTGTAAGAGAGGGAAAGTGGAAAATTAGTGCAATAACTTTGCCATGAGTTTATATGGCTGAAGCTGGGTTTGAATACGTGGAGGTTACTTACACATGTGTCTACTTGGTGTATTTGAAATCATCCATCATAAAGAGGCAATGTGTGTGTGTGTGCATGTGCATGCATGCATGCGTGTGTGTATGTAGAAGTGATAGAAGGAGAGGAAATGAGCTTATGAGGCAAAGGTGTGTGAGAAAAGTGGAGCAGCCCAGAGAGAACTGAATGTTTCAAGGTACTAATTTGCAAAGTGGAGGAGATTCAGTTCTTGTTCCATGACCCTAGAAATGTGAAGGATGCACATGCATGAGCAGGTAAAGTTCCCAGCACTACCCCTGGCAGTTAGTGAGAAGGCCTTTGAAAGGTTGGGTATGGGGGAGTTCAGCCAACCTTCTAACGAAGGATGCCAGGACTGCCTACTTCTGGTTCACCTGTAAAGCCTGTTGTACCTGGATTATTTGATAAGTGCTTAGAGATCTACTTTATGACTTTGCAAAGACAGCTTGGACAACCACGGCCAAATAGACGGGATGAATTGCACCATGCCTGAACACCAAACCAGGGTATTAGCAAGAGCAGGATATAGGTGTCCTACCCTCCTCCCAGAAGATTGCAGGCCCCTGAGCTCCCTGGCTAATATTCCTTTCTTCTCTGTAGTTTTAGCACCCCTGGTCAATATGGCCAGTATTTGTCAGGGCCCAACTCTGCCAAGCGCTATGCTAGGTGCCTGGAGGTCAAGGGGCTCACTGTTGTGTCTTTGAGGAATGTAAAGTTTTGTGGATGACATTACAATCTTGCAGGGGGCAAACAAGGGTGCTGATGGTGCATGGCCTCTCAGGAAGTGAATCAAGTGTCCTCTTTTTAAACACAGCCATTTAGTCACAAAAGAAAGCTTAGTTTGAAACCAGTCCCTCTCTGTCCTTTCTCTGCTGGGTAATCTAATTTGAATGCAAGGAAGTCTGGCAGTTGCAAATGCTAGCTGGCAATAGAAGCGCATTTTCATTGACTTCCTGGGATTCTTTGCCTCCCTCAAATATTTTGGATACAGAGAACATGGCACAGATTCTTCAGTCGGTGCTAATGATGAGAGAACTGCATAATGGAGAGTGTGCCTCATCCAGACAGAGAGAAGTCGTGCGGATGAATGCAGCCCGCCCAAAATGGAGGCCGCTTCCAAGAATGCCAGGCTGGCGACCACGAGCGGCAAAGACTGTGGCAACCAGTGTCGCGGCGCCAAAGTCGGTGGAGTCTGCCAATTGAAGACAATTAGCAAGTGCGACTTCTCAATTGTGTTGACAGATGAGGGAGAAAAATCAAATAGATGTGAGAGCTGTGTTTATCCTGCTGCAGTGTTTTGCAATATTATGTCTATTGATTTGCTTTTTGTCCCTGAGTTATTGGGTGGATGGTGCGCTGCTCTGCCTGTCAGCCCGGCAAGCTTGCCTTCACAGCTGCTTGTCAAGTGAGAATTTCTACACAAATCACCCCAACCCGTCTCACAGGGGATATTAGGCCAAAGATACTCTGTTATGATTTAATGCAAAGGAAAAAAAAAAAAAAAAAAAAAAAAAAAAACTATAGCATGTGGCTCAATTTTCTTTTTATAACAATTGGTTATAGCGTTTGGATTCTGTAACGTGGCGCAGCCCGCTGTGATTGGTTTTGCGAGCATTCTGCAATCCGGGAAGGTAGGCTGGGGTTGTGTGTGGCTGTTATTTGCTGTCATGACTGACCCTCCTACTAAAAGATGGGTATGAATTCCCACTGCCTTACATCACGTTTGCAACACTCTCAAATTAAGATACAACAGTCAGTCCTTGGAAGAATATATTGTTATTTTAAAAGAATGTGAAACCTCTGAGCCAGCCAAAATTGTTAAAGAAATCGAATTTTTCTTTGCTGCTCGACTTTCTCCCATTGTTGTACCCCCTGGACTTCTGGGCACATGGAAGCCTCTCCTGCTTCCCAGGGTGGAATCCTTCCCCGAATCCTTCGCCAACTAGATCAGTTCTCTTTATCCCACACCATTTTTAATCCGAAACTTCAATGTAAAAAATGTGTGTAATGTGTGAACCCGTCTGAAAAAGCACTATGTCTACTATACAGGAAACAGTTTCAGGTTAATTCAGGACTTCATGATAAAAAACTTTATACTCTGCCCTCTGTATCACTTTTTCTTAGGTAAGAGGACCTTGTCCAAAGGAATGATATTCATGGTAGAAAATTTGGAAGCTAAGGCAAAGGAATAGGGAAGGAATTTGGGATTCCAGGACTCGGGAGCATCGCTCAAATCCTATTTTGTACTCAGCTTTCTTCTCTTCTACGTGTATCCCCTATCTGCAATAAATCAGAATTATGAAACGAAACCTTAGTCCCTATCTCCCTATTAATTGTTTTTAAGTACTCCACAAATGGGAGCAGTTGTGGAGTCTCTCTGCTCAGCATCCCTCCATGTAGGCTTCCAGGTACCCTCTCTATGGAATGGGTGTTAAGCTGGGCTGAGAAGCTCCAGAAGGCAAAATCACATACATCTTTGCTCTAAAAAATTCTGCACTGTTGGCATGTGTGTATACAAATTTCTTCTTGGTATTACATATTGAGGCCCCTGTGTCCAACTCATTTGCTGGTAGTGAGTTAGGTGCATTTAGGGAGAGGCATTACTTTCCTGCAAACAACACAGGGACTGTTAAACAAACAGCAGGAAGATGGCTCAATTTTAAATAAAATTTACAGGCCCAGAATGAATGCCCTTCCCTAAATAACTAACTTACTTCCAGGGAATTTCTTTGGCACTGGGGATTAGAAACGCCAATTCTAAAGTTAATTACAATACATAAACATGTATTTAAAAAGATAATTATTTGACATTATTTTGGAACTTGACTGAAAATTGCTTCCTAAGGACAAAAGCTCCTTCTATAGAGTCTCAGATGACTTAGTACACAACCAAAAGGCATATATCACGGAGCAAGTGGGACTCCTTCCTAGCCATGCATTCTTTAAAAAATCCATTTCCAATTCTGTGTTCTATCACTAGTTCCATTATTTCTACTTTCAAGAGTCTTCTTCTCCTGCTACCTAAAATGTCATAAATATCATCATGGGAGAGAATGTGGTCTAGTACAGTTTTATTAAAAAGTCTCACACTTTTTGCAGCCAAATCATCACCAACATATGCTGTTCCCAGCCTGTCTTCTGTTCCAACAGGTTCACAGGGAATAACATCAGTAGTATTGAATGCTTCACAACTTTTCAAATGCTATTTTATTCATTTAGATAAATATCCATTAAATACCAATTATGTACATAGGATGCTATAAAAATACACATTGATTCTAACAACAAATCTCTGTCCTCAAAATGCTGTTCATTGAGTTGTGATTGTATATTCACATGAAAACTTGTCTAATGAGGCTCTAACAAAAGGCAGGCATTTCAAGAGCCCTCACGTGGCAGATGCTAATTCACAACAAGGATGGTGTCTCTTGTAGTTTCAGGTTGGAAGGGTTGTGAAATCTAGCCACATTCAATCCTCCAGGCAGCTCTGTGACATACGGGTTTTTATAACATTTTATAGAAGTGGAAACTGTTTAGTGACCTCAAAACTGGTAAGTGGTAGACCTCAAGTCCACTGGCCACATGGGATAACAAAAGGCGTGACTGTGGGTCTGGCATGACCTGGGCTCAATCTCAACTCCAATTCTTTCTAGCTTGGCAGTCTCTGCTGCTTCTATAAACTAAGAACAATGGTACCTCAGATGTATTTAGACATAGGTTTTCTTTTTTTAAAAAAAAAATGACTCTTGGGTTTGTAAAAAAGGGAAAATACAAGAAAAATAAATTGGCCAAGTATTCCTAGATTTCTTCTCATTTGAGCTTTCTTTGTCTCTTTTTGACTCAGAGTTCTTGATTTCTGTGTTTTTCCTACAAACAGTAGCTTTTAGGGCTGTTGTGAGAATTAAATGAGGTATATCATATTTTCCTGTTATGGCTAAATGTGTCCCCGTGACTCTACATTCAAATGTTGAAATCCAGCTTCCACTGTGATGGTATTAAGAGGTGTAGTAATCTGTTCTCACATTGCTATAAAGAAATACCTGAGACTGCGTAATTTATTTTAAAAAAAGAGGTTAAATGGCTCATGGTTCCACAGGATGTACAGGTAGCATGGCTGGAGAGGCCTCAGGAAACTTGCAATCATGGTGGAAGGTGAAGGGAAAGCAGGCACAACTTCATATGGCTGGAGCAGAAGAGAGAAAAAATGGGGAGGTGCTACACACTTTTAAACAAGCAGATTTCATGAGAACTCACTCAGTATCATGAGAACAGCAAGAGGTAATCCACTCCTAAGATCCAATTGCCTCCCACCAGGCCCTTCCTCCAACACTGAGGATTACAATTCAACATGAGGTTTGGGTGGGGACACAAATCCAAACCATGCCAGAAGGTTATTAGCTCATGAGGGTGGAGTATCATAATGGGATTAGTGTCCTTATAACAAGAGACATAGAGCTTGTTCTCGTTTTTCTCTGAGCCATATGAGGACACAGCAAGAAAATGGCTGTCTGCAAAGCACGAAGCAGGCCCTCACCAGATGCCAGATCTGCTGGGACCTTTACCTTGTACTTCTCAGCCTCCAGAACTATAAGAAGTAAACATTTGTTGTCTAAGACACAAATGCGATAGCAGCCTAAACTGACTAAGACATTCTTCAAATCTAAGATATCACTGAATGCAAGTTGCATTATTATGTTATATTTCACTAATAAAGAAAATATGCTGCCAATTAATCCCCAAAATACAGTCTTTCTTGTCTCTTAGAATTTCTATTTATTCAAAGAGCTTTTTAAAACTTATTTATACATAGGTTTTCTTTCTTTAAAAATATGACTCTTGGGCCCATAAAAAAGGGAAAATACAAGAAAAATAAGTTGACCAAGTATTCCTAGATTTCTTCTCATCTGACCTTTCTTTGTCTCTTTTTGACTCAGAGTTCTTGATGTCTATGTTTTTCCTACAACATCACCCCCTGGCCTGCAAAAGCAATGGTGATGCAGTAAGAATGTTCCACTTTCATGTATGAAAGAAAGAATGTTCCATTCTTATGTATGAGATCTCTCCCATGATACTTTCACTCAAAAATTTTCACTCAGTGCAAGTTTAATACTGGGGTCTCAATAGAAAGTTTTCAAGCACTCAGAACTTCCATTCCTTCTTCAAATGTTTCTTAAGTGTTGACTGTATTGAATGTCAAGGGACTGGGGTTTTCCTGTTATTCCATCAAAATAGTAAGTGAATAATGACACAGTTATGTCATGACTACTGACTGGTTAACAGCAATTGTCAGACACAGTTGATTGTGCAAAGCATCCCAATTTCAGAGACATTAATGTGAAAAAAGAAATATGTTTTCAGAATCTATGAGATATGGATCTACACAGTACAGCATTATACCCAACACTTTGTAGAGGCTTTAAAAGTTATTGTTCTTTTCTTTTCTCTCTTTTTCTTTTTACATACACAATAGCTATCAAATTGGTGAGTCTACTGATAAAGCTTATGAGTTCACAGGGGGAGTAAATACCTTGAAGTAGAGAAGTCAAAATTGCTTTATGGAAGGAATGGGAAATTTCCCTCGGCTGGAAAGAAACGAGAAAGCAGAGAGATGGGAGGGGGCACTCTGAAAACATGGTAGTCCTAAGAGATTGCTTCAGTGGGGCTTTAAACCCTCCCTCCCATAATTACTATAAACCCCATCAAATACAATAGCTTGTTATGCAAGTACAACTTTAAGAAAATTACTTAGCATTACTCTTCCAACTATATTGCCACCTGGTAATCTGGCAATTCTACTAAAATGTACAGAAATAATAATGTATATGGCAAACCATGTATGATACTTTGGGGTGAGTGGGTACTGGCTGGGAGAACTGAACAATCTCCTGAGTTGTAGGCTTGGGGACCAGGCACACTTAGGACCTGGATCTTGCCCTTGTCCTTAATAACTGAGGTTTTTTGGGAACAGTTCTTCATCTTTTTGCACCTCAGTTTTCTCTTACATAAAATACAGGGAACTGTTACCCATCTTAGAAGAGTAATAAATTTGAAGAGAACATATAGTAATACGTATAAAATGCTTAGAACAGTACTTGGCTCATATAAGCACTAAAAAGAACTTCTTCACAATATAATCCTAACTAAGGTTCTAATGGCAAATCATGGGTCACTACAAGATCTTAGAAGAGTGAAGCCTGGGTACCATCATGTATCAGCTTTAACACGTCCCAGCTGTGTGACCTTGGGAACATTACTTAATCTCTCTGTACTTCAGTTTTCTCATATGGAAAGTGGGGTGACTAAAAGGAACTTTTTCACAGTGAGGATTAAATAAGTGTATTATTTTTAATAATTCAGACATAGACTGAATTAGTAAGTGCTCAATAAATGTTAGCCGTTACTATCCAATGTGTCTTTGTTTTTGTGTGGTTTTTTGTTTTGTTTTGTTCTTGTTTTTGCAAGGGATTTCTGGAAATGACAGTAAGTTAACCCAATCACTCAATCAATATTTATAATACAGAAGTGTATCACATGGTAAAGTGCCAGGAAATGGAGGAAGGCATTCAAGTTATTTTGGAGAGGTGTTTATGAGGAGAGGGTTATTTTTCAAATTGTACCATAGAGATGATTGCTTGCTCTACCCATGGGCTAAACCAGCCTTGAACCTTCCCAGCTTTGACAGCCAGTTTGATGAGCCTCTCTAGAAGCAGCAGAAGTGTCAGTATCAACAGACATTTCTGCTGAGTTAGAAAAGAATTTGCTACAGGGCCTGACTCCCAAGTTGCAACAAGACTTCTGGATGCAAGAGCCTCCTCCCTGTGTTCATTATGTTCAGAAGACACATTTTCCCTGAAGCCAAGGAAAGAAGAAAACAGAATCTTCCTGACATTCAGAACTAGTCTTCGGAGACTTTCCTCCTCTTCTGCTCTGGACAGCTCCTCAGGTCTCCATAATATAATGTTAAACCTTTATTGGCTCTTCTGAAATTCAGAGCTGAGAACAAGTACATTGTATTGCCCTCCACTGTAGTTTAGAACTGAAATATGACTCAGTACAGTTGCCATGACACATTTACCAAAATGTTGCATGCTTAGTCATTTTCAATGACTCATTTATTTAATTCATCAATAATTTTTTTCCCTTTGCTTTGGGTGAAAAACAAGCTAATCAGTGATGTGGCTCAGATGTTCTGATTCTCCAGTATATTATGATGGTTGCAATCCAGAGTCGCATTTGAATTAAAAATAAAAATAAAAGAGAGAGAGCAAGTCATTTCTTTTTTAATAGTGTTTGTTCTCTTTTACATTCAATCTGATTCCTCCAGAAAGTACAGATCCAAGCATTCATTTTATCATTTTCACTCTCCAGGATGACAAATGAAAATAGTGTATTTTTCTAAAAAATATTTCAGAAAATGGAGAAAGGATAATCTTTTAAGTCAAGTCTTAGTTTGTCTATCAAAATGAGGTCTTTCCAGTCCGGCTGCTGGCAATCATGGCAGTCTCCAGACTCAGGGAACTACTGGTCCTTTAGCCAATAACTCATTATCTTTATGACATTGAACTTTTGCATGTACTGCACTCTGGGAGAGAAGGACTTTCCACTCTTGTCTTCCTGGAAAACTCCCAATCATCTTTCAAGATGCAATAAGTGGCCATCCTCTCTGCACAAGACCTTGTCCATCCTTACCCTTCTCTCCTCCAGGGCAGACTTAGCTTCTCCTCTGTGATTCAGGACACTCTGTATACACACCTCTGATACTGTGTTCAGCTCATTGTATCTGGATACTTACCCATTTATCTCTCCTGCTCAATTGTACAATCTTTTGTGGCCAGATTATAAATTTTTGTCTTTTACTCCTGACCTCTGAGAACATATGAGGCTCAGCAAAAGCACTCAATCAATGCTCATTGAATAAATGGTTAGTAAAGGCCTTCCCAGTAAATTTGTGGTGTTTTGTGGGGAAATGGACAACTATGAAATTCTCATTTCAGCACTGATTAAGATCTATAGCACATTCACAAAAGCCAAGCATGCCAGTTATAGATGTATTACCTCTTAGCTCAAAGCGCGTCCTCCTTTGCCTGCTCTGTAATCACGAAGGTGGGCTCTGTAAATATTTCTCCTTTGTCAGCTGGTGCAATGTTCAGTGTTGTCATATAGAGATGGGGGTAATCACGGGACACTGGAGGAAAAAAGGAGTTTTTCATCTGTGTTCTGGTGTGCCTTCCTTGCTAAATTCCTGTGAAGAGTACAATTTATTCAGTGCCTGCTCCTGTAAAGGAAGACTATTTCAGATCCCAGCTCCTTCTGCCTAACATGAGCCACAGCAGCCAGCAGCTTCCTGGAACGTCCTCTGAGGCTTCAGAGTAGAGTGCTGACAGCAAGGCACAGGCCTGTGAAGGGTCTCCCACACCGCTTTCTTGGGTGACTTTGCAGTGAGTTCTCAAGCCCAGCACCTTCCTGCAGGATTTCAGAGGACAGATGTCCAGCAAGTTCTGCCTACATGACACCTCAGCTACTTCTTGCTGTCCAGTGAGCCGCAGCCATACCCTCTTCAGTGAAGTCAGTATCTTAGCCTTGTTTGGGCAGTGCTTTTCCATGGGTGCTCTATCTAAGTCCTAGGTATAGTGGCTGCTCCTGATATCTATCACTTCTGTATTCTTTGCTGTCTTCTTTAACTCTTACTAATGAAGTCCCTGTTACTCCAACCCTCTGTTAATGGTTCTTTATATTACACTGTCCCTGTTCAAATTATTGCATGATTTTTGTCTCCCAATTAGGCCTTGTCTGATGTATCAAATGCTAAGTAAATAAAGATATAAAGAAAATGTCTTATTTAGTAAATTTGAAAACAATGTTAGAGTATATCGAAGTCTATGGAGCTCTTTGTCTTTACAACTGACATTTAATGTTAATTATACTCAATATTGAATATTGAAATTGGAAGTAGTCTCTGCTCACACTTGAACACTGGACTTGAACACTGGAGAGAAAGACTATGAATTTAGATACTCTCAATTTTGAGTTTTTCGTAACTCAGTTGGGGGTTGAATCAAGAATCTCTTTACCAAAAATGTCTTCTAATCAGTACAAATGTACTGGGTGTGGTGACTCACGCCTGCAATCCCAGCACTTTGGAATGCTGAGGCGGGTGGATCACCTGAGATCGGGAGTTTAAGACCAGCCTGACCAACATGGCGAAACCCTGTCTCTACTAAAAAATACAAAAACTAGCTGGGCGTGGTGGCGTGTGCCTGGAATCCCAACTACTAGGGAGGCTGAGGCAGGAGAATCACTTGAATTGGGAGGCGGAGGTTGCAGTAAGCCGAGATTGTGCCATTGCACTCTAGCCTGGGTGACAGAGTGAGACTCGGTCTCACTCTGCACTCAGATATACCCAATATTGTATATATGATAGGTCCTTAATAAATGTTGAGAATGCTCTAATTGATGGAGCAAATTCAACCAAAACTTCAGTTCATTAAAGGATTTTTTCTAGAACCCTGTTCTAGGACTTGGACTGGCTGGATTTACCACACCCACAGGAAAGTCAGATTTCTAATATCTGTAAAGAGAATCTCAGCCTTAGTTAATCTGTTTGAATAAGTGGAGTGTTAGTGTTTGTTGCTATTTTTTTTTTTTTTTTGCTGATTCTGTTTTTTAAAGAGCGTTTATAAGGCAATTTAAAGAAAGCATTAAGAGTCAAAATAAATTTTACTGAAAAAATTGGTGTAGGTCACCTACATACTCTAGTCTCTTCTGAGAAATCAGAACCACGTTAGAAAACTAAATACCACTTAGATTACATTACTGAGCTTGCGTTTCAGATCTGAATCAATTAGTTGCATTAGTGAAGACATCCACCATTATTAAAACCTGCTTAAGGATCTCATTCACTGCCAACTGCTACTTGCAGACTTCCAGGGGAAATGCCCACGTGATTGGGAGCAATTTACCCTTATATTGGTTTGGATGACAGCATGTGTTTTAATGACTCATTCTTCCTGACTAAAGCATTACTTGTAGGCCTATTCCCTCCATATATAATTCTCTTGGCTGTAAGATTTAGCATGGGCCTGTTTATCATACAGACTCCTCGTTTTTATGTTAGATACAGTGCCAGTATGGTTTGTTGCCAATTGTTATTCTCTTTATCTTTCCACATATTTTTTTCAGGTAGCTAGCACATTTTAGGCTGACCAATCCAATCTAAGATGCACACTTTCTCTCTCTTTCTCTGTCTCTCACCTGAAGGTACAACACTTTTATAACATCTAGAATAAGGGTAGGTAAACTTTTCTGTAAAAGGCTAGATATTTTAGGTTTTTAGTGCAATACAGTCACTGTTATAACTAGTCAGCCCTGCTGTCACAGTGCAAATGCAGCCACATTTAAGTGCATTAATATGATTTATTCTATAAAACTTAATATTTACAAAACAGGCAGCAGATCAGATTTGGCTGATAGGTTGTCATTTGCCAACCCTTTATCTAAACAAGAGTCTTCAATTTTAGGGATAAACTAAGGCTTTCCAGAGGGTGCATGGGAATGGATAGCTTAAAGGGAACCACTCTTCTGATCACAACCTTCAATCACATTTTTTCCTGCAGTTAATCCTCCTGAGGCCTGTGGTTGACCCATTCTCCTTTCCTACCTCCTCTTTAGCAATTGCTCCACTTTACCAAAGAAATGCACACTTTTCATTTATCCTGATCTTCTTGCCCTACTGTGTAAAGGCACCCAATGCACGAAAATGATGGCAAAAGTTATAAAACCCCTTGGGAAATAAAACAGAAGAGCTCCTTATGAAATACCTCACTTCTAAGGGACAGTCCTTTGTGATCTAAGCAAAAAATCGCTGCTGTATGAAATCTTGAAGGGTGCATTTCATTTCAAGGTGCAAAACTCATGGCAAAGCATTGTGCTGTCTGTCTGTCCATCTCCCTATCTATTATAGATTGAATTAAAAACAGAATTGAGAAATGTGAAGACTGTCACAAAGTGACATTTGCATGTTCATTTGAATTTTTAAAATAAACTTAGATTTTATTTTTCTAGCAAAAAGTAAGTTTGATTAACTGATTATTTTATTTTTTTGAATGTTATTTTATTTTAAGTTCCAGGATACATGTGCAGGACTTGCAGGTTCGTTACATAGGTAAACGTACACTATGGTGATTTGCCGTACCTATCAACCTATCGCCTAGGTATTAAGCCCCACATGTGTTAGCTATTTATCCTGATGCTCTTCCTCCTTGGCCCCACTGACAGGCCCCAGTGTGTGTTGTTCTCCTTCCTGTGTCCATGTGTTCTCATTATTCAGCTCCCACTTATGAGGGAGAACATGTAGTGTTTGGTCTTCTGTTCCTGTATTAGTTTGCTGAAGATGATGGCTTTCAGATTCATCCATGTCCCTGCAAAAGACATGATCTCTTTTCTTTTTATGGCTGCATAGTATTCCATGGTGCATATGTACCACATTTTCTTTATCCAGTCTATCATCGATGGACATTTGGGTTGATTTCATGTTTTTGCTATTGTGAATAGTGCTACAGTAAACATACCGGTGCATGTGTCTTTATAATATAATGATTTACAGTCTTTTGGATATATACCCAGTAATGGGATTTCTGGGTCAAATGGTATTTCTGGTTCTAGATCCCTGCAGAATTGCCAAACTGTCTTCCACAATGACTGAACTAATTTACATTCCTACCAACATTTAAAAGTGTTTCTATTTCTCCACGGCCTTGCCAGCGTCTGTTGTTTGACTTTTTAATCACCATTCTGACTGGCATGAGATGATATCACATTGTGGTTTTGATTTGCATTTCTCTAATAATCAGTGATGTTGAGCTTCTTTTTATATGTTTGTTAGGTGGATAAAAGTCTTCTTTTGAGAAGTGTTTGTTCATGTCCTTTGTCCACTTTTTGATGGGGTTGTTTGTTGTTTTTTCTCGTAAATTTGTTTAAATTCTTTGTAGATTCTGGATGGGTAGATTGCAAAAATTTTCTTCCCATTTTGTAGGTTGCCTGTTCACTCTGATGACAGGGTTTTTTTGTTTTGTTTTTGGCTGTGCAGAAACTCTTTAGTTTAATTTGATCCCATTTGCCAATTTTTGCTTTTGTTGCACTTGCTTTTGGTGATTTCATCAAAAAATCTTTGCCCATGACTATGTCCTGAATGATATTGCCTATATTTTCTTCTAGAGTTTTTACGGTTTTGGGTTTTAAACTTAAGTCTTTAATCCATCTTGAGTTAATTTTTGTATAAGTTATAAGGAAGTGATCCAGTTTCAGGTTTCTGTGTATGGCTAGCCAGTTTTCCTGGCACCATTTATTAAATAGGGAATTTTTTCCCCATTACTTGTTTTTGTTAGGTTTGTGAAAGATCGGATGGTTGTAGATGTGTGGTCTTATTTCTGAGATCTCTATTCAGTTCCATTAGTCTATGTATCTGTTTTGGTACCAGTGCCATGCTGTTTTCGTTACTGTATCCCTGTAGTATAACTCGGAGGTGGGTAGCGTGATTCCTCCAGCTTTGTTCTTTTTGCTTAGGATTGTCTTCACTACATGGGCCCTTTCTTTGGTTCCATGTGAATTTTAAAGTAGTTTTTCTAATTCTGTGAAAAATGTCAGTGGTAGTTTGATGGGAATAGCATTGAATCTATAAATTACTTTGGGCAGTATGGTCATTTTCACCATATGGTTTCTTCCTATTCACAAGCATGGAATGTTTTTCCATTTGTATGTGTTTTCTCTTATTTCCTTGAGCAGTGGCTTGTAATTCTCCTTGAAGAGGTTCTTCACTTTTCTTTGTAGCTGTATTTCTATTTTATTGTCTTTGCAGTAATCATGAATAAGAGTTCATTCACAATTTGGCTCTCTGCTCATCTATTTTTGATGTATAGGAATGCTTGTGATTTTTGCACATTGATTTTGTATCCTGAGACTATGTTGAAGTTGCTTATCAGCTTAAGGAGCTTTTAGGCTGAGATGATGGGATTTTCTAGATATAGGATCATGTCGTCTGCATAGACAATTTGACTTCATTTCTTCATATTTGAATACCCTTTATTTATTTCTCTTGCCTGATTGCCCTGGCCAGAACTTCTAATGCTATGTTGAATAAGAGTGGTGAGAGGTGGCATCCTTGTCTTGTGCGGTTTTCAAAGGGAATGCTTCCAGGCTTTGCCCATTCAGTATGATATTGGCTGTTGGTTTGTCATAAATGGCTCTTATTATTTTGAGATATGTTCTATCAATACCTAGTTTATTGAGAGTTTTTAACATGAAAGGATGTTGAATTTTATCAAAGGCCTTTTCTGCATCTGTTGAGATAATCATGTGGTTTTTGTCATTAGTTCTGTTTATGTGATAAATAACATTTATTGATTTGCATATGTTGAACCAGCCTTGCATCCCAGGGATGGAGCTGACTTTGTCATGGTGGACAAGCTCTTTGATGTGCTGCTGTATTCGGTTTGCCAGTATTTTGTTGAGAATTTTTGCATCGACGTTCATCAAGGATATTGGGCTGAAGTTTTCTTTTTTGTTGTGTCTCTCTGCCAGGTTTTGGTATCAGGATGATGCTGGCCTCATAAAATGAGTTAGGGAGGAGTCCCTCTTTTTCAATTAAATTAACCAATTTATTCAACAATGAGGACTGCCTCCACCTATTAGATTATATGGCAGACATTTTCCATAGATGAAGTGAGCTAAACCTGTAATTTCACATATATTGGCCGCTCAAAATATGTCAATAAAATATATTCAAACCCTTAGAAATATATGGTTAATTGGAAAATACATCTTTTTGGAACCATAAATATTCAATCAAATTTTTATATGAAAACTTAAAATGTTTAAGAGGATACATACTTTTTAAAATCTAGCAAGTACATAAGCAAAATTTTGTGGTCTGGAAAAATCTTTGACAGTTAATCACCCATTATCTCCCCTGCCTATATTTTTGTCTTGAAACTTTGAAATCTTTTTTATTATGTAATTTTTAAATGTCTTTTGGGTGTTGTCTCCTGGAAAGGATTAATACTTCTCAAGGACACTGTCCCTGGCAATTCTTTGCATTCCTGCAGTTTAGAGTTTGTAGGTTATACATATTTTTGACTCAAATTTGCTAATATCATTTAGTTCGACTGTTACCTATCTATATTGGAAAAGTACTGTCCTTGGCTTCAAAAGCTACTTTGAAATTAGCCTTTTGATAAAGAACAGTGAGAATAAGAGAATGCACTTAAATAAAATATCAATTATTCAGCAAATATTTACCAAAAACCTGATATTAACTGAAGGTGTTTGCTAGATGTTGGGATTTAATGGTGGGAAGAAAGACACATCAACTCTGCCTTCAAGGTCTTTAACATTTGCTAGGTGGAGACAGATGTTAATTAAAAGATCATACAAATAAATGCATATTACAATGGTGATAATGCTACACAGAAATTTTTTTTTCTCAGAGTGGTTTAGCAGCCAGGAATAGAATGACCTGTACTTTTTTTTTCAAATCATATGCAAGACTTTACACAGGTTTGAAGCATTCAGACAAAGCCTGTTTCTGGAGTTTTAAATTACTTTTCACTCTCTGTTTTCAGAGGGTTGATAGTTTGCTACTTTGTTTTCACTACTTCATTTTTCTTTGTTAAATGATTTATCGTATTTCTAATCATTTTTCATATTACTTGAGGTTTCACTTTTTATGCTATCTTCTTCATTTTCAGTAGATAACTAGGATATAATATGAGTAAAACCATGATATTTTGGTCCTAAAATGCCCCATTTTGTTATCCATCATCACATATTCTCTACCATCTCTCAATTTCTATTCCTATTATCTCTTTTTCCTCCTTTTCACTATTGTGGCAAAGAGGAAAAGCTTCCCTCTTCCCCCTCCAAAAGATTGCTGAAAATGGACTGACAAAAGGCAGATTAATAGGAGAAAAAGGCATACAAGATTTATTCATCTGCATATACATGGAGGCCAGACACAAAGTATGAGACTCAAAGAGGGACCAGATGTTTGAGGCTTAAATACCCTCTTCACAGGGGAGAGATGTGTGGACCAAGGGGGCAGAAATTATTTTTTAAATGATTCTCTTTGGAAGCTGGTTGAGATGAATAAGTTATGGAAGGTGAGGGGCAGAACCTCATGGGAACACAGGTTGTCTTGTTATGCAGATAAAGTCCTCCAAATAATCTCTTGGATCTGCCCTTAGGAGAACAGATGAAAAGTCTGTCTGGGCATGGTGATGACGCCCAGTCTCTTCTCTTCTCTGGTTGTTAATCTTTCCTAGTTATTTGATGAGCTTCCTAGGGAGGGGGTCTTAAGATAACTGAATTTCTTTTGGAAAAAAGCTTTCTTAGTCAGATAAAGAAATTCCAGAGGGTCCCTCCAGGTTGTTTGGGAAAGAGGATCTGAGAGACGGGGAGGTGAAGGAAGGTAGGAGAGAGCCCTTGGTTCTGAGGTTTATTTCTAGGGTCTTTCAAAGCACTCAGTGTGCAAAAGTGCCATATTCTTGGGAATCATTTTCTGTACCCCAACACTGACCCTCTTCTCTTTTAGAAAAGGGAATTCTTCCCTCCCAAATCCAGCTCTTGTGCATGTGCTCCATATCCCTTCTTTCTCTTCTTTTCTGGGACCTTTTCCCCATTGAATTAGCTCCTCCATGGCTAGCGTCTTCAACAACCTCCTTCTCTTTGTTTCTTTCATTGTTCTGTTAAAACTATTTATCTGCTCTATTACTTCCTTGACCTGTGATTCCATTTTTTGGTTTCCACCCTGTAACAAACATCTATAGTTCCCATCATCACCATGATTAATCTGGAATCTTACTCTAAACTTCACTGAAATGGTTTCCAAAGGTCCCCAGTGTCTCCTGTTCCCTGAATCTTGTAATCTTCTCTTGGCCACTATCCCTTTTACCTCTTCTGCAGCATTCATCAGTCTTCTCCTCTATAAGAGTGTCTTTTTTATTAGTGTTGATTATATTCCACTATCCTGGTTGGCCTACAAGCCTTTGGACACTTCAGTATATGAACTATCTTCTCCCTGTCCTCAGACATCTGTCTTATTGTCCTTTCTTTTGCTCAACTTTCCCATGTCAACCATGACCTAATTCCAAATGATTGATTTCTTCACCTACATCTGAGCCCTGAAATCTTGGTTTCTAATGGGATCACCCACCAGCACTAAAAGTCAGGGTAGCCAAAACTCAACTTGTCTTCCTTCCCAAGTACGCTCTTGCTTCTGACTGTCCTCTCTTTGTTACAATTTTCTCTTTTTCCTGGGCACTTGGTCTTACAATCTTGAAGACATCATTGCCTGTATTTTCTCCTTCAGCTCCTGTTTCCATCAGTGCACTCCATCCACACCTTCATTTTCCTAGTTCAGGAGCCTCTTTCATCACAGCTGAAATGTTTCAATCACCTTCTCAATGGTTAACAGCCAGGGCTAGATGTATGTATCACCTGGGGTGCTTTAAAAACATCTGATCCCCAGGTTATACCCAAGTCAATTACATCAGAATCTCTAGGAGGTGGGTCACTGCATTAGTCTTTCTTAATGCTCCCCAGAAGACTCCAATGTGCAGCCATGGTTAGGAATTCCAGCCTACACTCTCTCCCTTTCCACTCTACTTCACATGTCTGAGTTTGTTTATACATCCTAAAGAATGAATCCGATTTTGCAACTCACTTATTCAAACTTTTTCCTAAAATTCCGCAATAAGTAATGCATCAAATAAGATTTCCTTAGGCTTGCATTCATGATTGTGAATTTTGGGCCCTACAAGTTGATTTCTAGTCGTTCTGACAATCTTCCTGAAAAGAAACCCTATAATCTAGTTAATCTAAACTAATTAAACATTCTGACATTTCATTATTCTTCTTTATATATACTAGTATTGGGATTCCCATTCTCTGACCTGATGTCCTTGTTACTTCATCTATTTAAATCCTACCTTCCAGCTATAAAGTATGTCTGGTTCCTCTCTTCCAAGCTCGCATTGCATTTGGCGTGGAGTCTTCATGTGACACTTAGCACTCTGTTTAACTTCATGGCCATTGGTGTGTGTCTCTTTTCTTTCATTGAGCTGGGAAGTACTTTAGAATGTAAATGTTTTCTAAACTTATAAGCCATAGGGCACCCAACACAATGCTTCACCCTTAGTTGCTGAATAATTTGTTGAAAGAAGGAATGAATTTCTTCTTGGTATAACTTATGAGTTGTTAATATATGCATTGTGCTTAAAAAATATCTGCCACATAATAAATGCTCAATAAAGTCTCTGAGGATAATGTCAAGTTATAACGGAAAACTGAAACCCTATGGCTAATATTATCACTGTCAAACATTGAAAGGAAACCCAATCTCAATGTATTACATGATTTCAGTATTGATAAAAATATTAATGCATGTATTGGCCAGGTTAGCTAAGTTACATTGCAGAAATAAACAACCCCAAAGTCTCAGTGGTTTGACACAGAGTTTATCTCTCACTAAATTGTCAGGGGGCTCTGCTTCTATTGTATATCCCTATTGTACTTGGGACCCAGCAAGATGAGGCTCCTCAATGCTACTGCACCAGTTGGAACACAAGGTTTTATCAGTTGCTACAACAGGAGAAGAGAGATAAATCATGCCCTGGCTATTAAATATTTCTGTCCATTGACTCAAAATGAGTCACATGACCGCCTCCCCTTTTTTTTGAGACAGGGTCTCACTCTTACCCAGACTGGAGTGCAGTGAGGACTAGAGCTCACTGCAGCCTTGACCACCTGGGCCCAAGGGATTCTCCTGCCTCAGCCTGCTGAGTAGCTGAGACTACAGGTGTACACCACCATGTGCAGCTAATTTTTGTATTTTTTAAAAATGTGAGGTTTTATTTCACTGTGTTGCACAGGCTCTCTTGAACTCCTGGGCTCAAGGGATCTGCCCACCTCGGTATCCCAAGGTGCTGGGATTACAGGCGTGAACCACTGTGCCTGGCCCATAAGACCCTTTTTAAGTAGAAATTTGGAATTTGGCAGTGCTCTCTTCCAACTGCCTATGCAATAAAGAGGAATGGGATGCTGATGAGGATTAGTAATATCTATCACAATATATTTCCCTAAGTATGAATGTGGACAAAGATTCACTTAAAGCATTAAAGTCTTTAAATACTCTCAAAGAATGAAGATAAAAAATATTCGACTGAGGGAATTGGTTAAATACATTATGTTGTATACACATGATGGATTAATATTCAGCCACAAAAATATTCTAGAATAGAATTTAACAACATGGCAGTATGTTCATAATAAAACATTAAAGGGGCAAAGAAGGTTATAAAAAGGTAAGCATAGTACAGTTCCAATTGTAAAAAATATGTTCAGATAAATCTAAGAGGCTAAACACCAAAATATTGATAATGATTATTTTTGAAAGACATTACGGGTAATTTAATTTTTTCTGGGTACTTTTATGTATTTTTAAAGTTTTCTATAGTCAATATGTATTTTGTTATCAGTGAAAATTATCTTGAAAAAGTGTTTCACTTACCTATATTTGCAGAAATAATACTACATATTATTTCATTTTTTCTCAACTTATCTCTTATACGTCTCATCTTTCTAACATGACTACAGTTAAATCTTGTGTTTTCTTTTATACCGTCCTGTCTATGGAGCTCATTACAAAGTCAGTCACATAATCTTTTCTCATAAGTGATTAGTGATAGAAAGATTTTTCTATAGTGATTAGAAACAAACAAAAAAAATCAACAATGATTTAAAAAAAATAAAGAAAACAACACCCTTACATCTCGAGGGAGCTCAGACAATTTTCTATATTCAATTCAAGACAGCATATTTAAATGAACATAGATCAGATTCTAAGCTTCACATTCTTATGAAAATGACCACAGCATTTTCAAAAGTTCATTTTCTCCACTAAAATAATCTACTGTTATTCCTTGGAGTTCCAGTCCGGTTGGGAGAAATTGTGAGGCAGATCGGAAAGTGTTATAAAAATCTCGGGACTCACGGTGTGCTTGTAATTTGGGACAGATGATTTATTTAGTTCTGAGATCAAGATAGATATTATAATATGGTGCAAATTAGAATGAAGATACTAAATAATTTACGCTAATGCTCTCAGTTATAAAGATAACTGCTTCACTTTGCGACTGATATAAATTAAGGGAATATATTTAAATGTATATTTTAATCAATCAAGAAGGCTCGTCTGCCAGCCGGTGTTAGATGCTAATGTATGCTCTCAATGAAACGGTCTGTTTATTAACTAATTAAATGCCAACTAACTGAGTCACTATGTTCAGACACTGAATGGTGATAGTACATTGTTCTGGTCCTTGTGTGTGTATACTTCCCAATACGAAATTTGGCCTCTACGTAGCTGTGAAACATAGTTTATTGCTAAATGGTCTAACCTTCTGTTTATTTAACATGTGAGGTTGATGATGAGATTAAGAGAGAAGGGGTGTCAGAGGTAAGAATATTCTGCAGGAACTTCCACTGAGGCAGGCCTGTACACAGATTGAGATCCCAACTTCTTGTCTATTACTGACCAGCTGCTTAGTGCATAGTAGGCCACTCAGGGAATGTTCGTGGAATTGAATTGCATGAAGTTGAATGTGCTATTAGGTATCCTGATGAGCTGCAAGAAAGACATCTTTTCAGGGAATCTTGGGGACTTGATAGGAAGCATGTCTAAATAACTGCCTGCATCAAAAGATTGTGGAGAAATAAGAGAGATGAGGATGCACAGGTATAGGTAGTGAATGCCTGAGTTGAAAGCAAAACCGACCAATTAGGGTATATTAACAGCTCAGGGAGCATAAAACATGCAAGAAAAGACATTTGAAAGGAAAGCCAGAAGAATGAGATGAACTGGAAATTCACAATCAGTACCATTTCCTTACTAATCAAAATCCATTTTCTTCCGCTTTTATTTTTTCTGCGCTGGCATTTTTCTCACACATCATGGGCATAGAAAATAAAATCAGCCAGGAAAGTGGCAGCTCCTCAACATCACCAACAAATTGCTATCAAACTTATCTTATTTTCAGGATCCTTCTTCTTTTAAAATTTGCCTGCTTTATTTTTGAGATTAAACAGGAAAATCTGAAGATGATTGGTATGAATCTAGCCTGCTCAGATAATGTATTTACTAAAGAAAATTCCCTCATCCAAATTTTATGTTCAAATGAATTACCGTATTTGTGATATAATTTTTTTCACATCTTAAGAACTCACAAAACACATTAAAAATGAAGCTTAGTGCCCTAATACACAATTACGTGAAATGTGGTAGTTATGGAACTTAAAGCAAATGTAAATATAATTCTGGACTGAGAGTAACTAACATCTTTCTCAACTATAAATTTGAAAGTGAACTTAAAGAAGCAGAAAACCCTAAGTGGCAGACACTCCACATAATTCTTAGTATCAATAATTTTTGAAGATTAATTTTTGTCTTTTTATCTGGCTCTGTTTTGAGGGTGCTGTTCTAAGATACTAAGATAAATGGTGATAAAACCTCTCTTCTCAGCCTTCATTTCAGCTTAGGAAAACTATGGACTTTCTAGGAGATATAAATATCTCCATTGTGGCATGTCAGTATCAGCAATGAGGGTAATGTCTATGTTGACCAGAAGAGGAATTCTAATGATTCATAATCACGGGGGATCAGATCAAGATCAGCAATGCTTTCCCTGGCAGATCCAAGGATCCTGTGGCAAATCAGATGGGCTAGACCCACACTAACTGTCCTTCTGGCATTGAGTCCTATGGCGTTGTCGTGAGTTACTCAGTTTCTCTTTATCCACTCCGATAGCACCGAAACTACTAATATCTCCTTGTAGGTTAAAGACTGCACCAACCATGGCCAATTACTTCTTATAATAAGTGTCAGCATATGAGAAGCTAGGTTCCAATTACATTAGAAGCTTTTATCTTCTTACATCTACCCCAGCCCCATTTCTCCAGGGATAGAATTGTACATGGGTGAAAATAAGAGTTTGGTAGGAGTTAGGAATGCAGGACCATTTTAATTATATTTGCCAGACATTGAACCTTTATGTCATATGTATCATATTTGCTTTCTTCTTTTAAAATATTGTCTCTTTGTATTGCCTATTTTAAAAATTAATTGAAATTGTATCATTGAGGAATAGAATAAAATGTTAAGTGAACATTTTGGTACCTGCAGCTGAATTAGATGGCTTGCATTCCAATGTTTCCTTTTGAAAGCAATACATAGTTGCTTTTATTTATCATTTTAGAAAGAGGGGAAATACCCAAGGATAGGTTTCTACTTTTTAAATTAAATAAGATATACCATAGAGCTAGTGATATTAAGAAAAATTGCAGTTGAAAGTTCAAAGCGTCCTTAGAAACCAGATCTCCAATTTTATCATTTTACAGATGAAGAAACTGAGGCCCAGAGAAGGCAAGTGATTGGCTCAAGTTGATACCATCTGATTAGTGATAGAGTCCTTGACTAGTAAACGTCCCTTTTGTCTCATTGTGTCTTATAACAGTTATCTGAATATACATGGTATCCTTTAGTATCTCAGTCACATAATGTGCAAGTAAAATATTCAAATGAAGGAGGCCTGCTTTAAGCTATAGTTCATCTTTCTACAATTGTATTTAAGATCAGCATTTTATTTTGCCCTGAATAAAAGAACAAATGCACAATATTACATGATAACATTTCTAAAGCTCCATGAATCACTGGAAATGATATAGACGCGACAACATCGATATAGTCTATGTCAATTATCATGCTTCTCTTATAGGATAATTAGGAATTGTTTGCTGAAATATGCTTTTCATTTTCATTCACTCGTAATGACCATGCACTCCTTCAGAGAAGATTTATTTTTCCCCCACCTCTGCTTCTTCTAAGCTAAGCACTTTTTCTTAACTCATGCAAATGAAAGGTGTATATTCCATGCAAGAGAGTGTGTGTGTTTGTGTAATTAAGACGTACATATTAACTTTTTAGCTGACACAAGAAGATACAGCTTCAAAATATTGGAAATTTGCTTCAGATAGAACACATCTTCATGTCCTCCATTCTATATAAAACAAGCGATATTTACAGGAATAAGTCTCTATGTAATTACACAATTATTAAAAACATAGTAGTGAAGTAGGAGCTTTTATCAAGTCATTCAAATTAGTGCTATTTCATACTAATCACTATCTACTTGAATGTGTATTGCTTGGATGTGACTGTAGAAAGCTCGTTAAATAAATTTTCTTTAAAATTTAATTACTGGGAACTTCTTCAGATAATAATGATTATGGGTATAATTAGGATCTTTGTTCCTCTTTGTTGTTAGACTAAAAGGTACAAAGATTCAGAGAAAAAGAGATCGAAATTGCATATCCAACACTTGGAGAAGTAGTTGTCACAGGCGTTGTGGAATATTAAAGAGCCCAATCCAGCAGTGGCACATCAAGATCGAAGTCTACAAATTGTAATTTGGCATTTCATTATTTAATCTTTCATTTTCTTCCTAAATTGCCTGGGTTGTATTTGTGAACTGTAAGTGAGAAACAATGAAAGGCCATTTCCTTTAATGTCTGACTGTAGGCGATGTTAGAAATTTATAATATCTTCACTTACAAAGACCGTAGGGTGCGTATCCTGTGCTCTGGTAATTTAATAAGCTGACATGAGAGGTGCTGTATGTGTCCTCTCACTGTGCTGAACAAAACTAGCATAGACAGCACTGGAATTAATGCCTTTTAACCCTTTGTAATTTAGAGAAAACCATTCACACTTTGACTAGTGAAGTTTTTTTTTTAAATTTTATTTTGTTATACTTTAAGTTCTAGGGTACATGTGCACAACGTGCAGGTTTGTTACATATGTATACATGTGCCATGTTTGTTTTGGGTCCTCTTTCTCAAATGGCTATCGAACTTCTGTTGAAGGTTACAACAAATGTTTTCTTAACGTTACTCCGTTTGGAAGCAATACACACTTTGAGAAGAGCTGGTGTGTATGATTTCTAGATTCAATTACCATAACAATCCCCCAATTCCTCAGTCAAAGACAGTTCCAAATCAGTATTTCAGCACCCAGAAACATTCTCTACCAGAAAAAGCTAAGAAATGAATTGTGGATATTTTGGAAAGACTTCTAACAAATATAAAAAGTGAACATGCTTTAGCATTAAACTTGACACAAATTATGTTTGTAAAATAGTCAACATAAGAAGTTGGAAAATATTATAGCTAAATATGAGAGCCACTTACAAGAGTGGAAAGGAAAATGTAAGTCTTGTTCTTACATCATTACTAGAGTACAGGATGATAGGAGTTCCATAGATATGAGAAAAAACAATGACTTTAGGCAGTGACATTCTGATCCAGAGCTTTCATGTTATCAATCAGCTACGATCTTTGCACATAACCTGCTGTGTTGGGAATTCCATAAAGTACTCCAGTTCTCCTTGTCATCAGAAGGGTATGTGGAATCAAAAATGTCACCAAACAGATTAACAGAGGTTTAGAAAAAAAGATAGTTGCCTGTATGAGAGGGAAACTTGTTGATATTTGCATTGTGTTTGAGTTGTTTTTGGCATTGAGAGTTAATATAATTTGCTCAGGGTCGCCAGACCCAGGTAGGTCGGATAACAACTTCATGCTTTCACTGACATGAGAGAGGCATACTGAGGCATAGGAGAAAGTGGTGATGGAGGTGGTGCCAGTGGCAGAGGAGAAGGAAGAGCAGAAGGAGGAGGAGAAGGAAGGAAAGAAGAGCCCACCACCACCACCATAACCACCAAAGCAACAACTGCAACTCAGACATTTTTGTTTTGTTTTGCTTTGTTTTCCTGTCAAGGAAACAGTCATTTTTTGTATCTATTTCCTTGACAAAAAATAAAAGGTGTGGGTGTGACTGTCTTCTCTTGGGCTCCTGTTCATTTCTACATAGTCTTCATAAATAGAGAAGTCCTCTGTCCCATCTCAACAGTCAGTATTAAATGTAGACTGCTGTATTTATGGATAAAATTCTAAGTTTCTTTCATTGGAGACTATGTTTTCAGGCTTCATTGAGCGAAGGACAGAAATCAGAGGCACATTTAGCACAGAGGAGCTCTGAAATGCCTGTGTCAAAAAGCAAGAAATGTAATCATGGAAAAGCCCAGCCACAAGTCTCTCTGTTTACTTTGACAACCAGGATATTTGGTCACTCTTGTGGATGTATCAAAGACTATGGTTCTGCATCAGTCTTTTATTTCTCATGTACAAATGCTCCAGCAGGGGGAAGGCATGCACAATGCATAGTTAAGTCTGAGGTTTATGAGAGGCTATAGCTGATTGTTTATATCTCTGGGCATTTTAAAGAGCTTTGAGACAAGTGATATCATCATTAGTCTAAATTTTTTGGGTTATAATTTAGCACAATGAAAGATACTATCTTCTCTCATATCCAGAGTGATTCACACATAGATAATGCTTCATTCTTGTTATTAATAAGGGTCTATTGCTTTTGTTCCTCTAAATAATTAAGGGCTGTTTAAACACATTATTACATCCACAGTGGGATTTTCATACCTTTAATTTCTGGAATAGACATGATTTTGGATGGCTCATGCAGTAGAAGATAGATTACCAAAATGTTTTTGAAGCAATGCTGTTGTAAATTGAGGAGAATGGGTAAAATTGTTTCTAGAACCCCTTTGAATCCAATGTGCTGGATTTGGTAATCTTGGATCTGCTGCCTCACTTTGGACCTCCTAGAAGTGGTATATCATGCTAGGAGTGACCATGTAAGAATAGTCAATAAGAACGGCTAATAACCAGGATGAGAGGTTCCTTAGGCAAGAGTTATGCAAGCATCCAGTGACTAGCAGATAGGAAAGGGGGCATGTGTCTTTTTGGCCTTCAATCCTTCTCTTGATTTAGATTCTCAGTGCATGTTTCTATCTTGAGGCCTTACCTTTCTGGTGAGCCCCAGACTAACAGAGCCAACTGCCCTGGCCTCATCAAAGCCAACATGTCTCTAACTGAATTTGTCATTGTCTTTGCCCTCTAATGTTTTATTCTCTTATTTCCAATTTTGATTCTTGTTACAGTGAGCTAGCAAGTTTCCTCTTCTCTATTCATCCCTATCAGATACATGCATCTCTCCAAATCTGCATGATCTTAAAAACTGACCATCCTATTCTCCACAGCTCCATTTTGCCTCCAGAATAAAGCCCTGTCACTTGGAATGGTAGGCAAAGCTCTTCATAATAAGGTCCTCATTGGTCTTTATGGGCTTATCAAGGGAACATCTAGAATGAATTCCCTCTCCACAATAGAAGCTTCATGAGGTCACGAGCCTCAACTGCATTGTCACCTGAGGTAAAAACCACTTAATAAATATTTGTTGAATGGCAAACTGAGTGGATGAATGCATAAGCATCTCTCATTTCATTTTTATTGTATATTTATCTTGAATTTTATTTCTCAGAACACATGCTGTTCATTTCTTCATATCTTTGCTCATGAAGTTCTCTCTTCTTGGAAGCCTGGCCCAACCTTTCTTTTCCTGGCTAACTCACTCTCATCCTACAACACTTAACTCAGATGGT
This sequence comes from Chlorocebus sabaeus, assembly GCF_047675955.1. Taxonomy (NCBI): domain Eukaryota; kingdom Metazoa; phylum Chordata; class Mammalia; order Primates; family Cercopithecidae; genus Chlorocebus; species Chlorocebus sabaeus. The sequence continues at coordinate 25,461,628 of NC_132921.1, forward strand.
GTCTTTCATGAAGCCCTTACCAAGCCTTCAGATAGGGCTAAACTACTTTCTTCTGTTCTTCCAGAACATTCTGTGCAAATTTCTACTTAATTCTTATTCCAAATTTTCTTGCTAAAAAACTCTTCAGTGAACTGATCTGTTCTAAAATTTCTTCTCATTTGTTCAGGTTCGTGCCAGGTCTTCCTTCCTCTGGAAAACCTTTCCTATTGACTTTGCTGTATAATGATCCCATAAGAATTTCCACAATGCATATTCCCTGAATCAATGTTTTCCAACTTTATCACATACTGTTTTTTGTTTTAACAGCTTTAATAAGGTAAAATTGGCATACAATAAGTTGCAAATATTTAAAGTTTACAATTTGATGTTTTGACATATTTTATACCCCTAAAACAATTACCACATTCAGCACAATGAACATTTCATTCCTAACTCCAAAAAGTTTTCTTGTGTCCCTTTTGCCTCTCCTTGCACCTCCTTCCCAAGCAACCACTGATTTGCTTTTTATCACTATAGGTTAGTTTACATGTACTAGATCTTTATAAATGGAATTAAAAGATGTATTATTTTTTGTATGACTTCATTTACCACCATTATTATTTGATATCCATCCATATTGTTGGGTTTATTTCTCTTTATTCCTCGGTAGTATTTCATTGTCTGGATATACTGTACCACAATTTGTTTATTAATTCTCCTGTTGGTGGACATTAGGTTGTTTCCAGTTTGGGGGCTATTACAAATAAAGCTGCTCTGGTCTTCATGTGGACATAAACATTCATCTCTCTTGCATAAATGCCTAAGAATGAAATAGCTGAATCATATGGTAAGTATATGTTTAACTTTTTAAGAAATGGCCAAACTGTTTTGCAAAATGGTTGTCCAATTTTATGTTCCCACCAGCAGTGTTTGAGAATTCCAGTTTTTCCACATTCTCGTCAACACTTAGAGTGGTCAGTTTCTTAAATCTCAGCCAGAAAAGCAGATGTAATTGGATCTCATTGTGGTTTTAACTTGCATTTCTTAATGACAAATGATGTCAAGTATCTTTTGATGGGCTTATTTGCCATCTGTATATCTTTGGAAAAGTCAGCACAAACGTTTTGCTCATTAAAAAATAGGTGGATTGTAGTTGTCTTACTGAATTTTGAAAATTCTATTTTGGATACAGTTCTTCTACAGATATAATTTGCAAATATTTTGCAATATTTTCTCCTACTTTGTGATTTGTCTTTTCATATATTTAGCAATGATTTTTGAAGAACAGAAGTCTTACATTTTGATGAAGTCTCATTTATCAATTTGATGCTTTTAGCATTGAATATAAAATATATTGCCTAACCCAAGGTCACAAAGATTTGTTCCTACTTTTTATTTCAGAAGTTTTATCATATTAGGTCTATGATACCTTTTGAGTTATTTTTTTCCTTTTATCTTTAGTTGGCAAGTAATAACTGTACACATTTATGGGATACACAGTGATATGGTATTTGATATATGTATACAATATGTAAAGATCAAATCAGAGTAATGAGCATATCTATCACCTCCAACATTTATCATTTCAGTGCGCTGTGAGCATTCAAAATTCTCTTTTCCCATGTTTTGAAAATACACAATAAATTATTGTTAACTATATTCACCCTACAGTGCTATAGAGCCCTAGAACTTATTCCTCCTATCTAGCCATAATTTTGTAGCTATTAACCTACCTCTCCTTCGCCTCCCCTCCCTTGGACCCTTACCAGCCTCCAATAACCAGATTGAATTGCTTTGTATATTGGTGCTACACATGGGTCAAAGTTGTTTGTTTGTTTTTGCTGCTACAGATCCATTTGTTCTGGCATCAGATGTTGAAAAGACTACCCTTTCTCCACTGATTGCTTTTGCATTTTTGTCAAAAATCAGTTGTCCATGCATCATATATGCACAGATCTATCTCTGGACTCTATTCTATTTCATCCATCTATTTGTTTAGCATTACAACAGTGGTCATACTGTTTTGATTACTATAACTTTATAAGTCTTGAAGTCAGATAGTGTTTGTCCTCCAATTTTGTTCTTTTTCAAAGTTCTTTTGACTTACTTTTTTTTTTTTGTAGTGTATTATTTTAAATTCTGTTTTTACAATAGAAATGTAAGCTGGAAGAAGATAAAGGCAATGTTTTATTCTACTTTGCTCACCTGAAAATATTTTACCATGCACAGTAAATACTTAGTTGTTTCTTCCCTCTACGTAACATGTACATTTTCCTGATAAACTCAGAAGTACTGCAGCTTTTCATAGTCTGTTTGAAACTTGTTCCTGCCATTTTGTCAAAATTCTTTGAAAATTTTTGAAGAGTGACAGTTTTCCCCAACTTTAATCATACATAAACTGCTCACATACTGAAAAACAAGTCATCCTATATGTTAGGAGGCGTGCTTTCCCCATAGAAGAAGAAGAAAGAGAAAGAAAAAAGCCACACACATTACTGCACAATGCTGCAGAAGGTGTTTTCCTGAACTCTAGACAATGGACGCTAATGGATCATTTGTGCTGTGTGCTGAAGCCTTTTGAATTCACAACAAGAGAAATCATCTCTGATGATGCTTTGCTCAGCCAAGTTCTCCAATCAGCCAAATTACAAAAACTGAAACTTCAAGGAATGAGACCATCTTTAGAAGGACAAAAAGTCTGTTTGGCAGCTTGACTACTGAATAGCATGTGGAGCAAGCTGGGAAATTGTTAGAAAGGTGCAAATGTGTTCCAAGGCCATTATTCTCTGTGTTAATATTGTCTAGTCCTTTCTTTATTCTTGAATAGGCAATCTTAATGCTTTATTTGTAATGCAGGGATATCGGGCTTCTACAACACAACCATCCCAACCTATCAGTTCAGATTCTAGATAAAGGATGTGACATGTGAAGACTTCCAGAACCTTGCAGGTGTTAAGGCATCTATTCATTGTCCTAGTCTCTCCTGTTACTGAGTTGGAATAACTGTAACCAGTTCAAGCAAGCAGTTTAGGAACAGAAAATGCTCCTTCCCATTAAGATCCAAATGGAAATGTAACAGCCAGGATAAAGACGTTGTTCACAACGAAGGCAAGGGTTGGAGAACTAGGTCTTCTATTAATCAAGCTACCCTATGTGTCTTTGGTAAATGCCTTTGGAAGCTTCTTTGAAGGGTGTATCTTGGAGATGGCTGGTGGAGTGGAAAGGCCTGTCCTGTCCTTATCTTTTGATAATTTATAAAATGAGTGCTAAATGAACTTGAAGGCCCTTTCTGGCTCTGAAAAACCTACAATTCTATGGTTTTTAAAAATAATCTTAACTCATCCATTAAATTATAATTTATTCAATGATATGATTTATGGTTGTTTTCACTTAGAGAATCTCTATACCCCAAATGAGTTGGAGGGTATTACAAAAGGAAGAGATGTTACACGATTCTGGATAATTGAATAACCTTGATTTACTACCAGGACAGGCACAGTAGGTTTAAAGAAAACCAATCAGTAAGTCATGAACTATCCCTGAAGGAAGGCACAATGAATATAACAAATATTCATGGGGCACCAGCTGTAGGTCAAGCACGGGCTTGATGTTGGGATATAATGCAAACGTGTCCATGGTCTATGCTTCCATAAAGCTTATGATCTGGTGGGGATAAAAATAGATAGATAGATAGATATGGGATTACAAACTGTTGAGAAGGACTGTAAGGGGAAAGCACAGGGTACTATAAGAGGAAACGCAGAGAGGAATCGTGACCCTGTTTGGAGGGGTGGTGGTGGAAAAGGGAGGTCTCACCAGGGAAGTGACTTTTGAGTTGAGAGTCAAAGGATTAGCTGCAAGACCCTTGCATATGCTGGTTCTTCTACTTGGCATGCTGTTCCTTCCCTGATTTGCCTAACAACCTTTTACTTACCCTTTGAATCTCGTCTATACTTTGCTTCTCAATGGAAGTCTTCTCTGAACTCATTGGATTAGTTAAGTATCATTACACACACTCATTATGATACACAACACTTTCCATGGCACATTTATTTCTATAATTGTTTGATTTTTCCTCCACCCCACCCCATTTACTTGATTAGCTACATGAGAAGAGAGGTCACATTTGGGTTATTTTGCTCCCATTATAGTCCTTGAACCAAACCCTGAGCCTGACATAGTTAGCAGATATTTACAGAAGGATTGAATGTATGAATGAATCAATGAATGAATTAGAGATAGTTGAGTGAAGAAGATGAAGGAGAAGGGTTTTACTGGCAAAGAAAAATTATATATGTGAATTCTCAAAATCTTCTACCAAAATTCTTAGAAATGAGAGATTACCAACAGTGATGGGAAGGCTGTAAGAAATCTTATGTTAGAATATAGATAAATTCATTATCAGACCTGGGCATTAAAATAATCCTAGTAGTAGCAGTTACTGTGGATTGAACACTCACCTTGTGCCAGGGTTTGTCCTAAAGCTGCTACACACATTTACCCAATTAATCATTACAACCTGCAATTCCTGCCTTCTGGATGAGGAAAGTAGACACAGAACAGTTAAGTAACTTACCTGTGAGTTCCCATAATCTGATGGTAAATTACACATCTATATTTGGAGATGGGTGGGTTCATTCTGAGTCTTACTCTCAACTTTTGGGCTACATTCCTCATGCTTGTTTTTCCCCCAATGTTGTTAGATTATACACTGCTGTCCAGTAGCCTAAAATTCAAAGACAAAATCTCAGCCATTGATCAGGCAAGGATCAAACCTCAAAATCAAACAAAACAATTTTTGATGAATTTGCTTTAAGCAAAACAATAGGTCGGTATTCAAGATACATGGAAGAGATTGTACATCGGTCAATTAATCCATATGTAAATGTTTATTGAGAAACTCTTCTAAAGCTTACCTGTATCAAGTCTGCAAAGGCTAGTCAGTTGAAAAAAGGAACGTAAGTTATATTAGACATCAGGTAGTCTGAATACATTTTTGATGGATAGTACTATTGATATTAATCCAGAATTATTGGAAATATCACTAGATGGTTATCTGGGCTCTTTTCCAACCAGCAAATCAATTCAACAGAAGCCCATGAACCCAACATCATGCTGGGAGCTTTCAGGGGATTGAAAAGCAAGGGGATGTAGCACAGATTGAGAACATTTCCAGGTTGGCTGGGGAAAATGTATAGCTAAACAAAAATGAATAGAGAAAATGCACCATCCACACTTCTCAGGCTTAAACACTGAGTGAGGACAATATTATTCATGTTTAACGTAATTCATCAAATCTTAATGCTATGAACCCTACCAGCTCTTATCACTGACCCCCTGAAAGTACTAATATTTGTGATTCATTTCCAAAATATTTGTGAGAATCAACAGGGATGCTTCACACCTGGTGCCCCTTAGTCCTACCAGTTTTTGAGTGTAAAGCAGAGTCACTTTTTCTCTGAGTTTCAGGACAAGGGTTTGGGCGGGGGTTTCCAAGTTCTACTGAGCCCCTGCCTGCAACTCTGTAACACCCGCTCACATGTAAAACACAAGTCTTCCTTCCTCATGTCTCTGTTTGTTGCAGGGTGTTTCACACCAGCATCTAGTGGTGTTTCACACCAGCATCTAACTTTTGAGAGTTAGTATGTTTCTAGAACATTCTGTAATAATAAGGAAGCTGGTCTCCCCAGGACACATCAAGGAGACTGGACCCCACATGCTAGTGCATGCCTTGGTGCCAACCTGGATACATCAAAGCCACCTGAGTTTAAGAAAAACACACAGATTCTCAAGTCCTCTTCAAAGGTTCTGATTCAGGGAGGAGATCTAAGCTGAAACCTGAGAATCTTAACTTGTAAGAAGTCATGTAACTGATGAAAAGAAGCAGTAGCCTCCAACACTTCTTGTTTCTCATCTCTATTTATAGCAGGGTTTCCTAATTGGGGCACTACTGGCATGTGGGGCTGGATTTGAGGCCTTCTTGGCTGTAGGGAGTTGTCCTATGCAAGGTGGGAGATTTAGCAGCATCCCTGGTCTCTTCCCAGTAGATGCCAGTAGCACCTGTCCCCAAGTTGTGGCTACCAAAAATATCTCCAGACATTGCCAAATGTCACCTGGGGCTAGCGAAATTGCCCATGATATAGCATCACTGGTATAGGTCTGTAGATAAATTGATGGTTTTGAGCAGGCAATGGAATGGAAGGGAGAGTTTGAAAGAATCAAGAGGGATGGGAAACAGTCTTACTTTCAATTTCCTTGGAAGTAAAGCCTGAGACAAGGACCAAGATGCAGGCAACTTAGGATGCGATCCCAGGAAGCGGGAATGTGAGAGAAGAGAGATTCAGACAGGGAGGAAGGGGAAAGGATACATTAGTGATTGGGATACCACTGAAGACAACCAGGGCTTAGTCCTGCTTGGGCCTCTTTGAAGAGCCACAGAGACTGCACCTCAGAAAAGGCCCTTTGATGTTTTGGAATTAGGGCCCTTCAACCATGGCCATTTGTATTCAAACCTTCCTCCTGCCTCGCCACTTCAGTGCTTGTGCTAAGGAAGCTCCCCTCGCTTTAGGAGAAAGCACTGAGGCTGAAAAGCAGAGTCAATGCCAGATGCTTGGGGTGGGAGGTTGTCAGCATGCATAGGCACTGTCCCCTTCCATGCCACTGTCGTAAGAAATAGACAAAGAGACATGGATTAAAACGTTTCTGTAGACAAGAAATTGTAAGACGCAAGTAACAGTGTCTAGGAGTCCTGGCAGGCTTGCTGCTAAGAGCCCTGTCGCCTGGCAGTCCCCTAATTGGGAGACAGCAATGTGCTAGAAAGGACTGACTATGCACATCTATGAGGTAGGATCCAGCTAGGTTTTCAGGTCCCCAAACAGCAACAAATCACCAGAACTTCAATATATGAGGGAACAGAAACAGCAGAATTCTCAGCAGTAAGGTGAAGAACAATGCCCAGTAATCAGAGGCATCCCACTTAATGACTTAGCACTGCCTAAAACCCTGACCATAGCACAGCCCAGGCAGAAGGCAAAACCAGAATGACTTAGTTTAAGTTTCTCTCCATCCTGACCAGATAGAGACTGAGAATAAAAATTGCATGAGTATAATTTATCTGGATTCATTTACTTGCAATAAAACAAAGTAAATTATAAATCTGCATTGGGGAGACAAGAGGTATAGAAAAACTCAGAGCAGAGGAAGATCCCTCTGGTCTGGGCCTGTTGAGGGAGACATCACAGGAGATGGGAAACATATCTAGGTCTTAAAGCTGGGGAACAGAGATGTAGAAGTAGACTGAGCAAAGAGAGGGAATTCCAGATATAAGCTACAAAGAAAATAAGAAGCTGAAATGAACATGGATTGAGAGGGATTAAGGAGTCAGAGAAACTGTCCTGCTACCCTTCTCTGTCCTATTTCTCTTGCTGAATAAGAATCTACTCCAAAATGCAGTGGCCTAACATAACCGTTTTATTCCTTTTTTTCCATTTTGTGGGTCAGCTGGGCTTTTCTTCTGTTCCAGGTGGCTTTGACTGGGGTTACTTTTGTGGCTGTTCCATCTGGAGGCTGGGTGGGAAGTCAACAAGATGGTCTCACATTTGGGGCCACAGTACTGACTGACAACTGGGTACCTCAGTTCCCATCCAGGTGACCTTTGTTCATGAGATCTTTTTCTCCAGAACTTCTCCATGTGGCTGACTCTCCATAGGAATGCCTGGGCATTCTTGATGGCATGGCAAGGCCAGCCCAGATTGTGTGTGTGTGTGTATGTGTGTGTGTGTGTGCGTGTGTGCATGTGTGCATGAGGGGTAGGCTCTCTTTTTTTTTTTTTTTGAGACAGAGTTTTACTCTGTCACCCAAGCTGGAGTGCAATCTCAGCTCACTGCAACCTCTGCCTCCTGGGTTCAAGCAATTCTCATGTCTCAGCCTCCCAAGTAGCTAGAATTACAGGCATGCACCAACACACCCAGCTAATTTTTTTTTTTTTTTTTTTTTTGTAATTTTAGTAGAGACAGGATTTCACCGTGTTGGTGAGGCTGGTCTCAAATTCCCAGCCTCAAGTGATCCACCCGCTTTGTCTTCCCAAAGTGCTGGGATTACAGGTGTGAGCCACTGCACCCGGCTGGCTCTAACTCTTGATGGCAAGAGCAACATGAGTGTAGAGGAATAGAAGGAATTGCTGAAAACCATCTTTGGAAACTATACCACATTTTCCACCCTATTTACAGTCGTCTGCTCTTTTCATTATAAGGGGATGGTCTGTGGGTGAAGACAAGATAAAAATGACACAAATAGGGTCCTTAATGTGCTTTAACAAAGTCCTTGAAATGCTTTGAAACATTGAGCAGCCGTAACATGTACAGATAATAGCAAAGAACCCAGGTTCTAGGTATTAGCCTAGATAGGCAGGTTCTAGGTAGCCCACTTGATAAGTTCTTGATTCTAGAACCAGACTTCTTGGGCTCAGATCCTGGCTCTTCCACTTACTGCTTCTGTGTCTTTGGGTGAATTTCATGAACTCCTCTGTGCCTTGGTGTTCTCATCTGCAAACTGGAGCAAGAATCATGGCATTCTTGTGGAGTTATTGTGAGGAATAAATAAATCAGGGGTCACAATGTGCCTTACAACAGTGAATGGAGCATAATAAGCAAATAGAAAATGTGAAGCGGGAGGGAGGTAGGACACAAGGTGTTTTCGAATACCTCTGGTTGTAACCGAGAAATAGGCCAAGAGAAAACACGGCATTTATTCAATATCCCCCTGGGACTTTTCAATTATTTATATTTTATTTTACTTTTTTGAGACGGAGTCTCATTCTGTTGCCCGGCTGGAGTGCAGTGGTATGATCGCGACTCACTGTAACCTCTGCCTGCCGGTTCAAGTGATTCTCTTGCCTCAGCCTCCTAAGTAGCTGGGATTACAGGCACCTGCCACCACACCCAGCTTTATATATAGTAGAGATAGGGTTTCACCATGTTGGTCAGGCTGGTCTCAAACTCCTGACCTCAGGTGATCTGTCCACCTCTGCCTGCCAAAGTGCTGGGATTACAGGTGTGAGCCACCATGCCCGGACTCTCCTGAGATTATATGTCACTCTTATAGTCTATAAAGTCTATAAAGTTGAGAAGGCAAAAACATTTTTTTTTGTTTTAATTAAGATCAGCTTTGGTAGCTCAAAATGATGTTATAACCAGTTGAATTTTTATGTGCTATGTATGCTCTACTTAATACAATGTTTCCCTTCTATTATGCAGAGAATTTTCTGACTATTTTTGGTGCTTGGAGTGTACTGTAGGAATTCTGATTAACATCAAGCTTGACAGTTGCACTTTAGTTGTTTGTGTCCTAAAAGTTGATTACAACCATGATTTATTTAAGGCAAAACTTTTGGTCTGGAACATAACTCTCAACAGATACATGATTTCTGTAAAAACTTATTGCCTGATTTTTGACAACTCAAATTTTAAAAGAGCTTCCAAGAACTCATTAAAACCAAAAGCAAAGAGTACTGGTTTTCTCTGCCAGCAGTGATCATGGTGGATAGGAAGAAAAGAGCATGGTGATCCAGGGAACTTTTCTCCTCTGGGAGTCCTTTCTTCCTCCTTTCTATCCCCATGCAGAGAAGGAGTGACTTGTCTTCCTGAGTTTTGCTTTCCCCTGAACATAAGAGGTTGAGAGACTTCATGCATTTGATGGCAGAATAAAGGTTCCTAACTAGGTTGATGGGTTAGAAACATGGAGCGGGATTTTGCAACAGTGTGAAGGCACATGGTGTAGAACAGTGGGTCTCAAACATTAATGTGCATCGAAGTCACGTGGCGGGCTTGTAAAACCACAAATTGCTGAGCTCCAACCACCACCCCCTACCCCCCGCCCCGGTCCCAACTGATTCTAGTTCAGTTGATTGAAGTGGGGACCCAAAATTCTCATTTTTAACAAGTTATCAGGTGATCTTGATGCTACCAGCCTGTGCACTACACATGAAGAACACTGACCTAGTGGAAGATACTGAATCAGAAACCTGAGTTGGAATTCTGGCTCCTCCAATTGTGGATTGTGGAACCTGAGGAAGTCCTTTCACTTCTGTGGGGTTGTTGAGTTTTACCTCTTTTAAAGAGAGGATTTGATGAAATAATCTCTAACTCTATGCCTTCATCTAATAAGGTGGAACCTCATAAAAATAAACGTAAGATTCTATACATGGGCCCCAATGACCTCACAAACATGCAGAATACAGACTGGGAGAGAGTGGGCAACATGGGGAACC